>NW_028277053.1:19744105-19896835 GCF_059951505.1 Python bivittatus
TTGACCTGACCAAGACTGTGGAGCGATGGGGAGCAGTGAAAAGGCAGTGGCAGCTGACCTTCCCTGGGCTCATCAACTGAGCCCGGTCACCCCTCGTCGTGCTTGCATGTTGCCAGGGCTGCAGTCTAGACCGGGAAGTCAAAAGATCATCCTGAAAGAAAGCAGCGGCCAGCCACTTCCATATCGGGCCCAAGGAGACAACCTGGACTACCCCAACACTGAGCCTGCCTTGAAGGGGACTTCACCGTTGTCTTCTAGGGACAGAGAACGTGCGGACAACTGTAGGTCAAGGTGGGCCTTCCCGAGATGTTAGGACTAGCTATTCGGACCATGTTGCTTGGGAATTCTTGTAGCTGTCATGAAAAAATTAAGTGTTTTTTTAACATTAATTATGATTTGCTATATTAAAGGTAAAAATGGGATTCTTACAAAAAATTCCCATTTGGAAACGGATTTTTCTCTAAATGGAGTCATTTTAATTTGCAGATGCTAGTAGAAGCTGCTATAAATGTCTGGTTGCTTTTGCTGGTTGATTAGAAAGGGAAAACCTCAAGGGCCGCGGATTCACTCCCTCTAAAACTTCCAGCCTGCTCACTTCCTCATCCTGAGCTCCCAGAGCAACCATCTCCCGTTGCTCCTCGTCAGACCCCCTCAGCCCGCCCCGCCGGTCTCTGCCCCCTCCCCTCCGTCTGGAAGAGCCCTCCCAGGGGAGCGCAGAAGAGCCACGATGTCCCCGCACAGCAGGGTCTCAGCGGCCTGCACCTGCAGCTCCTTTTAGCAGAGTAACGTTTTTCAGAATATGGACCCGAAGCATTAATGAAACTTTTCGTAATTTAGAAATAGAGCCACAAAAGGAACGTGGGTAGGAGAGGAGTAGAGTTCTGATAGCCGATCAGAAAAGCAGTGTTGTGGGGTAGGAGTTGTGTTGAAGTGCGCTTAGGAGCAAAATTGAGAAATGCTGGGAGGGGGGAGGGTTTCCCTCAGAACCAGAAGGCAGAAAGAGAAGGGAATAAGGAGGGGAAAGAAAAACGTAAAAGGGAAGTCCCCTTTCACAAGTTGAGTAGTTTTCATAACAACTAACTACCAGGGTGCTGGAAAGGGAGAAGCAGAGTGTAGCCGGTCTTTTAGCACAGCCAAAAGTCCTGCTTTTGCTGAAACCCGATGGGATTCCTTACTTCTGAATTAGGCTGAAGGGTGAGGATAGAAAACCAGACACAGAATAAAGCAGACTCGCAATTTACCTTGCCTGATTTCGTTTAGGAAGCAGCATTGTTGGAACGCTCTTCCATATTTGTCTCCCAGATAGTCAGCGTTTTTTCCTCTGTTCAATAGCTTGCTTGCTTGCTTGCTTGATGGGTCGTTGCTGGATAGGTGAGTCAAACACTACCATCCTGGGCACCCCAGCGGCACAGCATGGGCCGTAAGAAAGACTCCCGCTGCCCATGGTCCTGTGCAGATTTACGCCTCCTCTCTGGGTGAGGGCCGAGCAACCAGGGGTGGGGCGGAGAGGTGCCGAGAAACGACTAGGGCACGGCTGCAAGTGGATTGTTGCCTTGTTCTCAGGCTACGCTCACAGTCAGGGAAATATCGGAGGAGAATGGTCTTTCTGAGGCTTCCGAGTCCAGCCTGTTTGAGGACTGAAAGTTAGTCAAGGGCTAAGTAATATACAGGTGTCTTGGGGATCGAGGAGCAGCCGTACTGCGCTTTACAACATGTAGTCCAAATTAACTGGTCTTAAGCATTTTCGTCCAATGCTAAGTATCCCTTTTTTTTCATATGACAAGAAAAAGCAACAGCTTCAGATTTATTCCTTTTCATTTGCTTGGTATTTCTAAAATAGTGCCTGTGTACAGCACCACTGCACATGTTTACCTAGAGACAAGTCCCGCTGAATTTAGTTGGGTCCGTCTGTTTTCTTGGCAACCGTACGGGCGATGCTTCGTCTGGCCTCCTCCACTTCCAGGCCCCACCTGCAGCCTGGGACTCTGGTCGACTCCCACCCAGCCACTCACCAGGTCCAGACCTGCGTAACCTCTGAACACAGATGCTGCTGGCGCTTGCGGGTGGAGAGTATGTCTTCTCACGTCAAGGCTTCCCGCCCCAGTTCCGCAGGCAGTCATGGATCTCCAGATACTCAATCCTTAATTCAGCTCTTGGGGAGACTTAGCGGGAGACTCCCAGACGTGGCCTGGAGGGCAGATCAGACACTTGATGGTGGCACGAACGAAGCCTCAGACCCTCAGATCGGTTCGTTGCCTGCTGCGGAGCGATGGTGGGGACGGCCTCAGCCCGCCAGCCACCTTCCTCCCACCCTCCTCAATCAAGAGTTACTTGGTGGGCGCTCAGTGGCCTCGGAGGCAGCTGGGGGAAGCTTGCTTAATGGCCTTCGCAGCTTGGGAACTGGAGCACCCTGCCTCATCCCTTGCACCCAAGGGCTCCTGTGTCGGAGTTCCGGTTTACTGTTACGCCTTTTGGAGCTCACCTGTCACAAGAGAGAAGCTCAGATTTAGAGCGGCATCTCAGGCTTTAAATCTGCCAGGTGCCACGTTATATTTAACTGGGAAGCCAGTACCCGTATGTTACCTGAACCACATGTTTGAGAAGCAGCGAGAACTGTGCGTGTTGGCGGAAAGCATATTAACTAGCTGCGTGGTCCTCGGAGATGCACATTGGAGTTTGGAGGCAGTGACCGAGCAGGGTCGCCCAACAGAGTTTTTCCAGGTGGGCGGCAGTTGCCTCCGAGACTCACCTGCTGAGGCGTCTCCCACCTGGTTCCTGCAGCTCCAGCCTCAGGTCGGCTGAGCCACAGAAAGGGCAGTGCGGGATGTGGATGCTGGCTGCCTGGATCTGGGCCTGCCTGCTGATTACAGAAAGCGGGGTGGACGTCTGAGTCAGAATAAGCCGACTCCTGTCCATCGCACGAAAATGTCAGAATCCCTCTTCGGAGAAAGGGAAAATAAATTGCATGGCAATGGCGGTGGTCACACGCATTAGCCAGAACTGGTGCAGTGAGCAAATCCCAACTGCCTAGGTAGTTTCTGGTTTTTGTATTGTGTGCAAAGTCAACATTGGGTTACTTAAGTAAACCACGGTTAATTGTGAACAAGTATGATTGCTGGTTGCATATTGTGCACATCATCTGTGTGCCCGTAACATCTTGAAACGATTTAATTATAAGAACATGTATAGACTGCCCCAATTTAAACCCTGCCTAGTGTACAAAAGGACCCCCCATAAAAGCAAATTTCCCATAATGCAGAACAGTCACTAACGTCAGATGGGCGCCCCTCCCTCCACGTTCCCCAAGACCAACAAGGGCCACTTGAAAGGGGAGGCCCGGGGAGGCTGGCTGGAAATCCAGAGCGAGGGGGCCGGGGCTCTTCGGAGGGCGCAGAGAGGGCTGGCCCTGCCCCCCACCCCCCTTTGCTGTTTCCAGAGAGATCTCTGGCGTGTCGGCGCTGAGAGACCGGGCTTCCCCGGAATAAGACACCGCTGTTCATTTTGGCCGGATCGCTGAAGAGTTCGGACTCTCGGGCCTCCTTGAGCGGCCTCCAGGTGAGACAATCCGGCCTCCCTGCCTTGGGTCTGAGGCCGCCGCCGCAGCAGAGCCCTCCGCAGAGACCCGGGAACCGGACCCTCAGGACGGTTTCACCCTCCGCTCCTACTGGGGGACGTAAACCAGTCATCCTAACAAAGGGTGTGCGCCAAACAGTCACGGCACCGTTTTTAGGTAGTGTTTACAGATTCTGAACAAGTGTTTTCGGCCAGGAGGTTCTGGTTTTAATGTAATTTCCACCCACTCTGAATTCTATTTATGGGATGCTCGGTAGTAAGAGTGGGATGGCTGGGTTGTTTCCTGGCCAGCCTTTGCCAAAAGAGCGGATGAACGAGCACCGTGGTTTATGGCGGGCTAGTGGCAAAGCCTTCGCTGAGATTCCTTCCACACGCCTCCGTTTCATACAAAATGGAGCAGATGATTTATGAAGAGGCCTCATCCCATGCAGTTAGTTCACGGCAAGCTTTTGGCAGGAAGGGTTTGGTAGGGCAGCGCAGAGAGCAAGTGCCAAATGTTGTCCGGATTCCTTTTATTTTATTTTTCCAAGACATTAAACTCTTCTGGGGAAAATCCACAAAGCACAGTAGGTTGCTCATATGGTGTGCATTAAATCTGCTCCTTGGCACGGCTTCCCTCTGTCTTAGACGGGCTTCTCGCTCCTTCTCCATCCTGAATTGATGTGGCTGTTGGGCATCGTAGCTTTCGGGAGCCCCTTCGGTTGGCGCAGCCGCTTACTGGCTCAATACAGCAGAACCGTTGAAAGCAGTCTGGGGGCAGCTCCTCTCTGGAGTGTAAATGCACAAATTAAAATTAAATGCTTTCATTTTTTAGATCCAAAATGATGATTGCGATAGTGAGGGTGGTAGGGATTTAGGATCTTACAGGCATTTCCACATAGGCTAATGTACAGTATTTTAAAAAAAAATTGCCGGAAAGTCTGGCTTTTGTGCAATGAAATTAAACATACAGACTTTATTTACTTGGACATCTTGACGCTGGACTCTTCTTGCCAAAGTTATAATTCAACAGGCTGATTTTCATTTTCCCATGAATCAAACTGTGTATGTGTAAAAGTCCTGCAGCATAATGGCACGGCTGGGCAGAGATGGCCAGTGTTTAAAGCACCATCTGTGAACTGTGCCGTTCAACATTTGTTTCACGGGAGGCCAACACAAAGCCATTCTTTTTCTAGGCGAAGGTCCGTCTAGAGCCCAAGGTGCTGAACTGGCAGTCACAGGAAGGGGATGTTAGCATTCCGGCAGTCACCTGTTTAATGTTGTGTGCATTTTATCTGTGACACACATCAGTCCAAAGTCATATTGCCAGTCCTGTTCACGTCAGCCTCGCATCTGGGGATCATGGTGCCAAACGGCCTCTGTGAGACGAGCACTTCAGAGCTTTGGCTGAACCGAGCCACTTTAGTGTTTCCCGAATGCCCAAGAGGGAAACAGCAGGGAGGGCTCCCGAGGGGAAGGGAGTTCTCTCCCTGGAGAATCGGGAGCCCCTGGGCAGGGGGGGATCCTCGCAAGTCCACGGAAGCAGGTTCACAGTCCATTTCTGTAAGGGAGGAAAAGAGCGTTTATTTGCAGTCCAAATCAGTGTTTGGTAAACAGGCATTTGGAGTCGCTTTTGTGGAAAGCCTTTGTCGGTGAGGACAATACCATCGTCACTGGCAGCCTAGGAATGCCTCTCAGTGCATCGCACTTCCCGTGGGCACCGGATCCAGACCTTTTCTGGGTGAAGTTTCAGTCTATGATTCATTTCAGTACATGTGGCCTGGTGTTGGTTCCAGAGAATCTAAGCTAATCATTTACAAATTGCTGAATGAACATGCCCAGATTAATGGTGTTCCAACATCTTAAAATAAACTTGGTGTATGTCATATGCAATTTTTTGACTAAGTATGTCTGACAGCAGTTCTTTGTTCTGGTCACACCCTTTTATACAACTGCGAGGTCATGTTTGTGGTACCGTGGTACTCTGAAACGAAGAGTTGTTCCAGAATAGAGGACAGGGGTTAAAGTTGCGACCGTGGCCAGGGAGGTCAGATTCAAATCCATCGCTGGCCACCGAATTCACTGGATAGACACGCTTTCACTTAGCCCAACCTCACAAGATTGTTGGGGAAGGGCTAGAATGAGAGGAAACTTCTTTACTTGCTGTTGAGAAAAGGTACAATACGAATGCCATCGGTACTCAGTACGTGGGGAGTCCTTTGCAGAGCAAGTTGGTACTACAGTGTGGGCGCCTCACCGCTCCCCCTCGCAGCTGCCTAGCTGGGTTCGGCTCAGGGTCCCCTCCCATGAAGACGTTCGCTGCCCCTTGCAGAGGACCTGATCAGAAGCAGAGGTCTCAGACAAGACTGACGTTTGTAGTTCATATGCTGAATTTCATTAGGCATGCCGGCGGTCTCTGCTCAAAAGCTGTTGCTCCTGCCTCATCTGTGGCGGAGAAGCAATAAAATAACTGAACTTCAGGATCCGTTGCTACCTTTGTCTAGTAAATCATTGATAAACCTTTGCACTTTATTGTTTCATAACAATTGGTATTGATGCTAAAAATCATGAGACTTCAGGGAATCCCCGGGTTAAGGACGCCCGGGTTAAGGACGACCCATAGTTAGGAATGGAGCCTATGGCAGGAAAATTCAAGTTAAATAGACAATGATTTGTGTTGAATACACAATGGTTCGAGTTCATTACACAAGACTGCCTATGCAGTATTATACAGTAATACTGTTCCAGTTTACATACACATTCGACTTAAGGACAGACCTTGGGAATGGCACTCGTTCTTAAACTGGGGCCCACCTGTACTTGAAACTTTGTCTTCAGTGTCGTTCAACCAAAAAGCTTCCTATTTTTGTGCTGCTCACCTGGGCTGCTTGCGTGGAGAAGCCTTTCCTTCCTTCCTCCCTCCCTACCACAGGGCAGTGGGCCTGGGTGCCCCACACAGCGCTTGCTGGTTGGGCTCCGAAACAGTTCTTTGGCAGGGCCAACTTCCCTTGATTTGTAGAGTCTCCAGCTCTTCTCCCACCTCATTCCTCTTCCTCCCCAGTTCCCATCTGGAAAAACGTTGATCCCATGGCACGTTATGTTCTTACACCCCTTGCTCTGCACTGGGAGACAAAGTCAGATCTTTGCAAAAGGTGTGGCTACGCAGGCTTGTAAAATATGGAGAACAGCATCCCAGAAAGCTGTCCCGCTGGAATCTTCCCTCCCCAGCACAACAGGGTTGTAAATCTCTCCCTGCCCCAGAAGAGGGTGAGAGCGAGCGAGCTTTGGATGGATGACACCCAGTACCAAAGGCTGCTCAGCTGGCCCCTTCCCTCTCCCCCTGCAGCTAATCTGGAGGAAGGGCTCCTTGTGCACAACATGGACTACCAGCTTCCATGCGATAAGGTCTGGGGATAGGGTCCCTGGAGGGAGATAAGGGATCTGCCGGATCCTCTGCTAGACCCTTCCTTCCTTCCTTCCTTCCTTCCTTCCTTCCTCCCTCCCTCCCTCCCTCCCTCCCTTCCTTCCTTCCTTCCTTCCTTCCCCACCCAGCCACCCCCCACCTCCTCTGGGCGAATCCCTGAGGGAGGGGGCCGCCCAGAAGCCGCCTTGGCCAGACCCTTCCCTCCCCGTGGGAAGAACTGTAGGAGGTGGCTGGTTTTTCAGGAATAACAGAGCTCACCAATTTTATTTGCACCAGAGTTAGGGTTAGTTAATGTTAACTTCTGATGCAGCATCGCTGAGCAGAGTTCAGTATCTTTCAGTGAGATGGTCTGCCCTTCATGTTGCTTTATGGAAAAATGGGCTCTTCGGACCTGGAAGTTGGGAGTCTACTCCTTCCTCTCAGCTTAACGCTCCTACAAGCCCAAAATGTCAAAGTTGAGCAGCGACTTCTCTTTCACTGTGTCTGTGAGTAAAGTGGCCATTTTGATCATGCAGACCTGTCCACAGTGATTGTGAGGCGTTTTCTCAGTGTTTCAGCCCTGAAGCTTCTGTTCCTTAACTTTATTTTTAATGTTGACCAAGCCTGCAGCTGCTGTGAGAGGAGATGAGGCCAGAGTGTGGATTAAAATGTCTTTTTACTCAAAGACTATGTTTAACCTGCAGGGCTTCCAGCAACACAATCCATTATTCCATTAACATGGGTGTATTTGCTACTTACGCGCTCCTTGTAGGAAACAGAAGGAAAAAAACCCTACAGAGGTCGTCTGCCTGTTTGGACCGATTGGTATGTTATTTCTAGTCAATAGCACAAATTTCTGTAACAAAAAATTGTGACTGGGTGCTGAAAATTGAATTGAGAATTTGGTTGAAAATAGTCGGCCTTTCGGCGGACTATTGAGGATTGTAATGAGGGTGGATAATGGCTGAACCAACTTCCTCAGATACTTCCTTCACAGACCTCTAAACACATTGAACCGTCAAACGTTGGGGAGCCGTCAGATGTTGGGGCAATTTCCTTGCCATCTCAACTTCTAAAGATCGCCCTCTTCATGTTGGTGAGATGAGCTCCATGTACTTCTGTCAAGGTTCAGTTCATAGAGGAGGGTGGCTGAACAAAATCCGTTCCTTGTGAAACAGGCATACTAGCACAAAGGTGCTTAAAAAGATTCCTTCGTAGCAAAGTTGTTAACCTGAGCAAGCCACGATTGCTTGAGTTTTAAAATACAAATTCCATTTAAGAACAGCAGAGGTCAGACTGTGTTAGAAAATGAACTGTGGTTTCAATTAAAAACATACATTCTCTTTTACCCATATATATTGAAAATATACAAATGTTTTCGTATATGCTTTGCATGCAAAAAATGTTTTGCATGCAAAAATGTGCAAAAGTAGGTCTCGGGGAATAGGGACCGAAAGTCTAAAGATGGGAACTATGCATCTGGCTTCGTATAAGTTGTAAAGGAAAGATTGCCTTGCACTTATAAGGGGAGAAGTGTTTCAAACATATGGTGCTCTTTCTCAGATAATTCGGTTATGCCACAAAAGGCAAAAGGCACATCTGTTCCTGCTCCTGTCGAGGGTAGTTTGAACATGAAAGCGAACAGAATAGCTCAGTGCGAGGCTGGTCCAGGGAAAAGGAGCAGATTACAAAAAAGTGTTGAAGGATCGCCTAATTGTTTTGTCCTTATAGGCTACAGAAATAAATGTGTATGTAGAGAGAGGACCTTCTCCTGGAATGGTTGGTTCTAAGTCAATTGTTCATACTCCTGCTGCTGCCTGTTGATCAAGCCTGATGGTTGCTTGTACTTAAGGTTTGAGGAGTGCGCTGTGGATGCTCTGACCTGTTCTCTGATTCATGGTAACTATGATGGAGGGATAACATTCAGAGTGGAAATAGTTGCCACTGTTCTTTGAGGTTCTCAGTCAATATATCTGATAGCAGTACTGGTTAGAGTTAGGCTAATAAATCTAAAGCCAGTGCAGGCAAAAGAGAGGTGTGCCATCGTTACCACAGGACTGTCAACACCCCTTTGAGGAGATGGAATTCCCGGAAGAATTGGGTTCACCATCTGGGATGTTCTGGATTCAGTTTTGTAGCTGGAAGCTCAGGTGGCAACCGAAGTGAAGAGTGCCTTGCCCAGCTTAACATGATACACCAACGGCTTCCATTTTTGTAGATGTCAGATCTGGCTACATTGACACGTGATTCAGCAACCACCAGACGGATTAATGCAACACATGCATTTTACTTGGGGTTTCCTCTGAGGGGTCTTTGGAACTACAGCCCATCAAGAACACAACTGCAAGAATTTTGGTGGGTGTTTGCAGGCAGAGTTATTACAGAAATCCTGTAAGGGTCCCACTAGGAACTAGATGGTTTCCATGTACAGTTCCAAGTGTGGGTCATAACCCTTAGAGCCCTAAAGAGTGTGGGTTCAGGAGCTCTCCAGGACTGTCTGTTCTCCTGTCAGCTTGCCTGTTCCCTGGGATACAACGGAGGCTTTTTGGGCCACCGAAAAGACCTCCTCAGCCAATACAGCTAAATTCCAGAACTCCTGGTTTGGCACAGGTTCACTCTATGGTTCACGCTCTTGTTTCATTTTCTGGCATTTTCTGCACCGGCAACCTAAGTTATTAAAGTGGTTATCCTGTACTTTTGCCGAGTTACACCTTTTGTGGATATTTTGCATGGTTTTTTGAAATGTTCTTAGGATTGTCTTTGTTTTGTCTTTGAAGCACTTTAAAAATCGTACTGATTTTAAAAGTTGTGAGCTACAACTGAAGAATAGGATAGAAACCTTTCTATAAATAAATGGTTCATGGCAGATACGGATTGGAATGAAGCTTGGAAATTTGCTCGCAAGCCCCAATTAAAGAAGACTCGTTCCAGATGGTATAGATAGTCGACGTAGTGAGCTTTGGCAAACCTTTCTTCTTCTCTACCTGGTTCCTTTTTTGGATTTGTAGATATGAATGATACGCAACTGGATAATTTTCTTCTTTTACAAATGGCTTTGTTGCCATCATCTTCACACTTAAGCTAAAAAAAATGTCACAAGTCCTGTTGGATCAGAGTGTTTGGCACCCACAGACGAGATGCAAATGCAGGAGTGTCTCCCTGCTCAGTTCCTGGCAACTGGCACTCAGAGGACCGTTTCTCACCTTGCAGCTAACGTGAAGGCTCTCAAGCAGCTGATCACACTAGTCATCTTCATTCATTGCTCTGATGTAGCTCTTCAGAGAATGGTTCCCCCCATCTCTTGGGGGTCACGTTGTGTAATGGTATGTAGGAATGACCTTGGGAGACAGGCTGAAGAGACACAACCAAGGAAACGGTCAGATAAAAGGCAGCTGAGCCTGCAGCAGGAATGTGGGCAGGGCAAGAGGCTCAGAAAGGACCTTCCCTAGTTCTTGGGCTGTAAAGGGGGCGGGGGGACAGGTGTACTTTCAGACTTGCAAGATTCTGTTACTGTAATCTTACAATATATGCTGGTCTATGACTGTAATAAATTTATTAAATTAAATCTTACAATAAAGTAGAATTAGCTCATCTGGCCGTGTTTCCTGTCTGGTCTACCTCACAAGCCTGACCCACTGGGACTGGAAGATGGTCCCCAATTCCCTGATTTACATCATGACCCGCTGGCTTCCTCCCTCAGTTTCTAGCCCTGCAGCCATTTCTCTCTGGTCAGTCTGGAAAATGACTCAGAGGTTGCTCTGAAGGGGCCGAAGAGTAGAGGGAAGCTTCTGTTGCGTGAATTCTGGCCAGTTTTGCTGGCCCGGATCTGGGCTCTGTCTGTAGCACACTACTGCTGGTTCAGCCTTTCTTCTCTAACGTGGGAAGGAAGGGCACTAATTTGCATGTATAACCTGCTATCTGTGTTGTTGCTTACTATTTTGAACAAGAACTGAAGTTTGGGGTTTAATATACAGGACCCCCTTGGTTGTCCCAATGAAATAATTGTACGAATGTGTAGCTCCTAATTAGAAGGGGAACCATGTTGGTTTTGCTTGTGGCATGATGGGGTGGAAGGCAGCCCAAGCTTTACGTAAAGAAACTGTTCTGCACCATGGTTTACAGCAGAAGGTCCCTTGTGATGGAACTTAAGAATCAGTTCACTCATCTGCCTTGCTAGGAATTGCAACGTCCTTTCTCACATAGACCACAAAGGCGTGAATAGTGGGTGGGTGGCAGTTCTCTCTCTCTCTCTCTCTCTCTCTTTTTGCAAAACCAAGCTCAGCCTGACATTTAAATATTGATGGCTAAGCATTTAAACCCACTTGTTAATTTGTTGTTTCTGATGAAGAATCAGCCATTTATAAAGCCTGAATAAATTCATGGCTCTCACTGCCTTCTGAATGTTTTAATTACAGTGGTTTTTCTTGTTTGAAAATTTCAGCAAAATGAACAAAGCCGTGCTCCTCACAGATGAGGCCTCTTGTGCTTCAGGAAAAAAAAAGTCAGCTGTTGACGGAGCTGCAATAGAAGGTTGTAACAACTGCACATTCTTGGGAGGAGTTGTACAATAGGTCCACATCCTGCTGTCTTACTGATTTATAGCCTAAAATGGAGTTAAACATACCATTAATATCAGGTGTCAGATTCCTGTTTAAGTATATCATGATGCCTGTTCTCCTGGCTTCTGAGATGTATGGAACATGTGCACTTTGCAATAAATCTCTGAGATGATCCCTTGATTGAAGTAAAACCACATCTAAGAAATGTGAAAGACTTTGAAAAAAAATCCCCTTTTGCAGTGTTGGTCTTCAAGCTGCCTTTGCACAGCTCCTAGTAACATTTCGTAGGACATGCACATGGCTCGATTGGGTGAATTGCACTGATGATGTTGAACACGGCCAAATTCTTTGTACTGAAAAGGAGGATAAAATTGGCTATTTCTTCTTTAACATGAATGAATTTAGGTTGTAGGTTTGTTCACAATTGCTCTTTCATGTTAATGCACTTCACGTTTGAATGATGGGCGATGGCAACTCTTTCTGGAAATGTTCAGCATGAAAGGAAATTTTATCAACAGGCCAAAGAAAATCTCAGTGGAAAAAGATTGGATTTGATTAAGTGGGGAATTTTAATACTTTACCTCCTCATTTAATATTTCCTTCCACCTTCTCCCATTTTTAGCCATAATTTCATGGTCGATGCATGAGCTAATGCTAAAAGTATTTACAAATTCACATTTCTTACATTGAGGGAAGTGAAAGAGGTATCTTGCTTTACAGGTTTGAAATA
The DNA here is from genome assembly GCF_059951505.1 of Python bivittatus. Lineage (NCBI taxonomy): Eukaryota > Metazoa > Chordata > Lepidosauria > Squamata > Pythonidae > Python > Python bivittatus. The sequence continues at coordinate 19,756,350 of NW_028277053.1, forward strand.
ATATTTTTTGTTTGTTCGAGGAAATAACTTCAGGGTTTAAGGAGCAGGGATGGGCAGGGTGCCATGGAATGGCTGCGGAAAAAATATACAGGAAATGGCCCGCTTTTTGTTTGAGTTGCTAGGTGGGCAGAGTCCGGACGTTCTTGAACGGGAGCATTCTGAGAGGGAGCTGATCCCGGGAGTGAGGGCGGTCTGGGAATAGCCGCTTAGGCATCTTGTCTGGTGCACAAGAGCCATTTGTGCCAGCCTGGGGTATGTGGCACCTTAGGTCGAAGGTAGCAGGTGTCTGAAAGGGAGTTTCATCCAGCTTTACAGAGATACTCCACTGTAATGTGACGCACAGTTCGGCTGTGCCGAGAACGTCCAAGGGTTTTAATTTGCAGGGTCTTCTTTCGCTGAGTAGCGGAAAAGTTCTGGGAAGCCCTGTGAGGCTTCTCCCAGCAGAAGGCCGCTGCCAGGCTTCCGGCTTTTTGCCGTTGGGCTCAGCTGTCGTCCAACCAACTCCTTGGCCCCCAACTGTCACTTTTTCCAGGCACCCCGTCTTCACATTCTCCAATTCCAGCTGTTCAGAGATCTTCAGATATTCCAGTTCCACGTTCAGAACAGTCCTGTGAGGTTGGTTAGGCTGAGTGGGGAGCAAATGGCTCAGAGGCCCGCCACAAGCACTGGGGACACGGGAGCCCCACTCGAGGGGGAAGACGTGGGCCTCCAGTTGCCTGGTTCCCCTGCTGCCTTCCAACTGCTGCGATATACGGACTGCTGCTGTGATGGAATGGACTTATGAAGGCCAGGCTCAGGGAGATAAGCGTGCTCTTAGTCCCCAACAGGAGCGTCGGAAGTTCAAGAGGATGAGGCTGGCACCTCCCTTAGGAATTCACGGTGTTGTGGCTGGCTGGCTTGGGAACTTGGGTTCAGTCTGGGGAGAGTCTGTCTTGAGGTGGAAGCTAATAAATGCAACAGAACTGCATTTGCATTGTCTCTTGGAGTTCTTTGAGCTGAACCTGACAGCTGCGGTATCGCTGTCAGCCTCCCTCTGCGTGTGCGATTAATTCGCGGATTTTTTTAATCTACTAATGTCTTCCTGCACCTCATTTCATCATTCTGAAGCACATTTCTTTAAATTTTGGTATTCTTTCCCCAATTTCTTGTCCCGGTTGTCTGCACCCCTGCTGGAGATCTGTGTTCCGCTTAAGCCCGCTAGACCGTGGACCTGTTCTCATCCCCTTCCTCCTCCTGGGCCAACCTGTCTGCGTTTGGACCCTTTCCTGTCCTGTCCTCCTTTTGCACCACTGCCCTCCCCAGAAACCCCCCAGGACGCCTATCTTTCCAGAGTCCTGATCTTGATGCACCAAAGCCACACTTTCCCTGGTAGGACACCGTTGCCTGCTGGGCTCGAATGCCAGGCTTCTCCTGATGGGCGCACAGCACAGGTGCCTCTGCCGAGAGGGGTTCGGGGAGGGTAGGGTTTTTCAACGTTTCCTTTTTACCAGCGCCCGGAGAAGAAGCTTCCTGCAGAGGCGGGTGCGCAGTGAAGCTCTTGATGACGGTTGGCTTTGGAAATTGGTTCCTTCAGCTCTGTAGGAGGTTATGCACATAATAATAGCTTTTGGCCTGTTAATCCTATAGCTGGTATGTGGATAATGTACATAGCAACTGGCAGAGGGTAATTTGATCTCTTGTTCCCGGAGAAACGCCTCAGAAGGAGAAGAGGGTTCTGCTAAACTCGCTCAGCTCTCTTAGCCCTGTTGGCAGCAAAGTGGGGACGCTCGCTCTGTCGCCCTGGTCAAGGGGGAAGGTGCGTGTTCGGGTCTTGCCGGCTAAGGTAGAGCAAAGCCCTTCTCGAGCGGAGTGACCAAACCGAGTGGGAGGATTCTGTATTGCCACGAAAACAGCAGAGGGACGATTGAGTCTGGCTTGGTGCAGAGACTTATCCTTTATTCTGGGAGAAATGTATTTCTGAGGGAAATGAAATAGGAGCCTTTTGTTACCAAATTGCCTTGGTGTGATATTTATTTTCCTAAATGAACTTGACTAGCTGATTCCAATTCAGAAAATCTAGATTCCTTTCACCCGTCCGGTTTCGGCTTGATTTATGTTCCCTCCGTCGGTTGATGTCATGATTTTAACATCTTTCCCAGAGGCCATTTCTTTAATCCCGCGCCAAGAAGGAGCTTCGTTTGGCTCTGAACTGCTTGTAATATTGCACCTAATGTCTTTCCTTGGGCTGTGCTTGGTCCTGACTGCGTTCTCTTTTCCGGGGACTTCACAGCATTTTCATCAGCACAAATAAGTTGAATCTAGATCTGTGGGAAGCCCCGATCATGGACTTCCTTAAATATGTGTAAGTCCTGTTGTTTATCAAGCAAAAATAGGAGTTTGGTCATATTATGAAAGTTGATGAATGTGTGTGTGTGTGTGTGTGTGTGTGTGGGATAAGTCTCATTCTTCTTTTCTCTGCCGCCAAAATATCAAGAAGGTGGCGGGGGGCAGATTAGTTTCTTAATTTCTGACTTTCATTGTAACTTTAAAACATGAACATTAAATTCTGCAGTAGAATCAAAGCATCTGGGTTTCCCATAAAAGAGGGAGGGAGGGAGGGTTTCCAGCAAACCTCTTGGTTTAAGTACTACTTGCTTTTCTTTTCGACCAAATATGCTATGCAGAGATGATACCTCAGTATTTCTAGGGAATGGAATATAGAGGAGAAAATTCTGTTACTCAGATGCAGAGTAATGAAAGCAGAAATACCCTCGAGAATAGTGTTTCTCAACCGTGACAACTTTAAGACGTGTGGACTTCAACTCCCAGAATTCCCCAGCCAGTCATGCTGGCTGGGGAATTCTGGGAGTTGAAGTCCACACGTCTTAAAAGTTGTCAAGGTTGAGAAACACTGCTCTAGAAACTGCCTTCAAACTGTAGGAAAATTTAAATGACAAAGAGAACTGAAAGAGCAGCTACCTAAATCCCTTTTCCAGGAGCCAGGCTTCCTTGCAGTGTCCGTGGGCACTTTTCTGATCTGTTTTGGTTTTGGATGGTCAGGGCCATTCTTCTTTAAGACAAAATATGGCGGCATCTGCTTGAAGCTTTCAGTTGAAGAGCGACTGAGACTACTTAGTCCTGGACCTGCTTTCCCTAATCAGTCTTGCTCCCCGGTAACTGACGGGGCCTTTCGGGGTCCTTCCCGGCTGCAACAGGCGGCGTCTCCTCCTCCTGGATCGCACCCCTGCGGCTTCAGGGAGGGGGGCCCTTCTGCATCTTCTGCAGAAGAAGGTGAAGCGACCCAGCCCTGCAGCGGCCGCGGCGGCGTGTCCCTCTCTGGCACCCCTCCCCACGCACAGCGGAATACTCCAGGGAGAGAACGGTTTGGCGCGGCTGTTTAATTCAGCAGTATTTAGGTTTGATGGGTTTATTCCGGCCGTATCTGGATTCTGCCTTGGATGTGCAGAGAGGATCCAAATGTCAACACAATCGGCGTTCCACAGGAAAAAAATACATGTATTGCCGGACAAGGTAAAAACGAACGCGAGCAACCGCATGATTTGACTGCACGTGCAGCTTAATTGAAACCTGACTTTCTCTCAAGGGCGTCCATAATGTTTTAATTGATACAGAAGGGGTGCGACCATTGCAGCCTCTTTGCTCTGTTGACGTCGTTGAGAGACCTCCTGCGCACCCAAATGCCCCGAGTGAATTTTTTTGCAAAGCTCCTTCTCGTGGTGCCGCCCCCTCCTTGAGCATCTCACTGGGGAAGAGGAGGCTGCCGGTCAGGCAGAAACTGCAGCCACAGCTGGTGATTGGCTCCCATTACAAAACCCTTGGCTTCCAAGACACGCCACGTGGTTGAAAGTGACTCGGGTTTGTGGAAACGTGGCGGTTAGTCTGGGATACCAGACTTCAAATGCAGCAGTGATTTTATTTGAAACAAGAACCCTTATAGTTGCTACTAGGTAAAGTTTCTCTATATGTTGATGAAGTATTTTCCAGAAGTGTTAATTTAGGTGTTACTTTTTGTTTTATCTCATTGTGAAGCGTGACCTCTGCGGAGATTGCAAAGCAGGGTCATAAGAAAAGGGCCGGACATTTAGTTTCCTTTATTCTCTTGATTAACTACAGCTCATTTTCTTCTTCTGCGGCCATTTTTCCCTTCTTAATGCAGAGAGTACCTGGCCTTGAGTTATGTTACTATTGCTCTTCCATTCCGCTTAAGGCTAGGAATAAAACAATGAATAAAGGTTTGGGGGGGAGATGTTGACCAGCATGCTCTGATTCACACATAGGTCTATTAAGGTATAATAGGATATTTAGCTTAATGTGTAAAACCAGCTTTTACGGTTGGTATTGGATATGGACCAGATCACTGTGTTTTATTTAACAAATCATAGCTAAAAGTCTCTGCTTAATGTTATGTATGAAAGGCACCTTTGGAAGAAGCCATGATATGACTTTTTGAGTTTGGTTTAGTGCAGTGCGTAAACCAGTGATTTTAAGGGCTGACGCTGGCACGGCAGGCTCTCTGATACCTAGAGATGATTCAGAAGGGTGAGAAGAAGGTGCCTTTAGTTCAGGCCCCCAAAGCTGTTGAGAACATTTCCCTATTCGCTCTACAGTGATTGTGTTGGAGGAGTATGTCGGCAGCAAAGTCTCTAACCTAACCAGGCTGTTTCTGGGAGTCTCCTGCCAAGGGGTATCTGAGAGCTGAATTTAGGCATGAGGTTTTGGAGACTTCTGACAAGCAGCCTGGATGCTAACCCTGGCAGTTGTTTGGTCAAGTTATGTCTGGGCAAACCCTGATTAGAATCGCGGGTGCACACTGCTTGGTCTTGATAAGCACCCTTGATCCAGGAGATGAGAAAGTCTTGGCTTCTTATGGACTCTGGAAAGGAATTGGCCTAGATCAGTGTTTCTCAACCTTAGCAACTTTAAGATGAGTGGACTTCAACTCCCAGAATTCCCCAGCCAGCATGGCTGGCTGGGGAATTCTGGGGTTGACATCCACTCATCTTAAAGTTGCTAAGGTTGAGAAACACTGGCCTAGATGGTCAGATCGAATTGGGTGATCTCACAGAAACAGCTTCCATGGTCTTATACACCAACAGCGCTTGATTTGGTGTTTCTTTGGGGAAGTTTAAGACCATGTTCTGGGATAAGAGTCCTTTGTCGCTTTGACCAGTTTGTTCCAGTCTTCTGAAACAGAAGTTAAAAAGCCAGGAGTTAAGTTAGGGTGTACACATTCACTTGAGCCAACTTGGTTGACAATAAATTGCAAAAAAATATCAGAAAGGCTCTTTTAATTATAGTATTATTGAAAGAGCAAGGCTGGAACCCATTGGCAAGAGGAAAAAATAAAGACAAAATGCAATTACATGGGTAGAGCTTTTCCTTCTGGCAGCAGGTTTTCTCAGATTAGGTTCGTGGGATTCTTTCTGCTCATGCTTGTTGCAGAAATGAGCCGCACCCCTGACAGCCAACTGGAGAGAAACGTTGCTTTGCTTTGATCAGATTAGGCATCATTGTGCTTAACAATCAATGATTTTGTACTGTAGTAATGCATTAGATGTTAATTGTCTCATGCAGCCTTCCCACCCAGTCCGCCCAAATTTGTTGGGCTATGACTCCAGCCAGCGTGTTTGGAAATCAGAGGAGGTCTAGTGCAGGAAATGCATTCGGAAAGCACTAGTTTGGAAAAGGCCCCTCAAGCGAGCAAACCAACAAATGGATATAAAATGCTAGCTATTGCCAGTTAAATGGCCTTGTATTTTCCAGAGTTTAATCAATACCATTTAATCTTAACAAACTGTCTCTCTGTCGCTAATGTTTTGATCTGTGCACCAGTGGTCCCTAGGAGCATTTATGGGTCCAATATCATGAGGATTGCTGTCTTAGGATCCAGAAGTGTTGTATTGTAGTAGAGTGTTGTAGATAGAAGCACTGTGGCCACTTTGGAGTTTAAAACCAAGGTATGGTTAATGCTATGTCAACACAAGGTATGAAACTAGCCAGTGCAGTGATAAACCACAATCTCTGTTCCAAATGGTGTGACAAACTGTGCATAGAGGAAACCAAATATGAAGATTTTCCAAAATCTTTGTGCCAACCTATGGTTTAAAATGATCCCTAAAGACAGTTTCTGCCTTTTATGCACAGCATTTCACCATAAAAGATATTTTAAAAGTGAAACTGTTGGCCGCTAAGCAGGTGAGCTACACTTTCACAATTTTTACACATTTGAGTCCTGCGAGCATCCGTCACTTAGGAAGAGGCTTCTCACAGACCTTTGCTGAATACTTCTATCCCATCTGAAATGGATAAACGCCATTCCTTGAGCCTCCAGACAAATGGTGTTTGTACTTGTGATAATGTAGAGATTATTTCCATTTCTGACCACATTTTGCATCAGGAAATGGAAAATCCCACTTGCAGCTGGATGCAAGTTCCGGGGTAAGACCAGACTTTGTGATGTCAGCTGATGGAGGAATCTGGGCCCGTGGAGATCAGTGGGTCTTCAGAAAGAAGGCTTTTCAAGGTGTGTCAGTTCCAGTCCACATCAAGGAACAGAGGCCGCTTGGTCCCTTGATCACCTACAGTAGGTCTGGTTCAGGATCCCACATTGTCACAGGAATTGTCAAAGGGGGACATGAATAAGCTAAAGAGGGTACAATTGATCAACTTTCAGAGTGCATTTCTTCACACTTCCATTATGACATTCAGATTCCTTGCTTCTGCTTGGCTGAACATTGTTGAAGGACAAGGAGTCAGTTCTCTGATGCTGAAATTTACAAGGAAGAAATTAGGCTATTCGGTTTTGCAGAGCAACAGGGTAAAAAGTCCACTCCCAGTGCAGGGACGAAGTCATCCAGTTCCCCCTTTCCCAGATGAATCAGGCCCAGCTTTTGAAGGACTTGAGGGCAAAGCACCTTTGGGCCCTGGAGCCATCTCTCTGCTTGTTCCAGAAATTCTTTCAGAAATGGTGTTTCAGGCAAGGACCTAAACAGGATTTAGAAAGGCGGCCCTACCCTAGTTGAAAATGGATTGATTGAATTTAGCAAATGGAGTGACAATTGGCTGAACTCTGATTCCTCTCATTTTGTGACAAAATTGTAATGGCCCATAATGTAAATAATTTTACATAAAATAGCATTCAGAAATCATTTTTAAATAATTATTTATGATTTACATGATTTATTGGTCATTTTTCTGCTGAAAAATGGGAGAGATTAAAAGATGGATAACAATTTTGGAATACTTTTCTTAATTAATACATTATGTTATATTATATATAATATGTATAATATAATATTTAAAGTCAACAAAACATTTCCGGCCACTTTTAAAAAAAAAAACGGTTTTTCCCAGAAAAATGTCCCACCCTGCCAAAGACTTCTTATCTCCATCTGTATGTTTTGGAAAGCAATTTTTCTCTGTTTCAGTGTAACTAAATGAAGATACTAATATGTTGATTTAATGTTAATTTTTCTTCCATTATTTATTTACCTAAAGCAAATAAAACATTTAGTAGAGATAGTTTTCTTTCCTTTTCTTCCTTGACTACTGTAAGAATTCATTACATAGGAGAACTCTTTACTCTTATTCAAAGTTGCGTGACCAGATGGCAGTGGAAACCTGCGGGACATGGTTTCTGTGTGTGGCCTGCTCTTGGAGAAAAGTTGGGTAGAATCACTTTGGAAGAAGAGGTCTCTGAATGCAGTAATTCATGATCAGAATTACCTCCATCATACTTTTAGAGTGTGGTTTTATTTAAATACCGCGTACTTCCCACTCATCAGCATGAGAGATGACCACTGGCCTGAGGAGGCCATCTAAAATACTTGGCCATCACATCCCTTCCACAGTGAAGGCCTCCATACTGAAGCTTTGTCTGACTTTGATGTCTGCTGCATTTCCCAAACTGGTTGAGACCAAATACCTCTTAAGGCTGGAGATGGGTTGGCTGCGAGTCCTGCAGGTGCTGGACTGTCCCTCCACTTTGGATTCTCTCTGAGCACCAGGACCAGGACCATACCCTGCCCCTTCCTTAGGGCATGGCTGAAAGGAAGCGGTGTCCTGCTCCTCAAAGGGAGTATGGATCTGCCCTGTTGAAAGTAACCCCACTGGTGTATCTAAAGCTTCTCTTCTTCACAGTTTTCCCACGAGATTGCTTATTATGATGTTTTTCTTTGCAGGCAGTCACCGGGAAAAGTTTCGGAAACAAGAATTTTCGTGCTGCTTTAGAAGATGGAATCATCCTGTGTGAGTAAGTATTTTGAACCAGAAAAGGCCCGGATTTTTTTGTAAAGACTTTAGACACCACACGGTTGAACTAATGCTATTGTCGATCGTCTGAAACTGCAGAAACAATTCTGCCTTTGTGACGGTGAGATCTTCCATGGCGTTTTGGTGTCTTATACATAGGTTTATCCTTCACTGTGTATGTCTGGGTTGAAAAAAATCAAGCTAGCCTGGCTAGCCGAGGGACTGCTTGTCTCCAAGTATTTCTGCCTGTCCGACAGGTCAGGGAGAGTGGACACACTCTGGGTCCCGTCGATTAAATATTGTCACCTTGTGGGACCCAGAAATGTGCCAACTCTCCTGCTGCATGTGCCCTCTGGAATGATATCGCCCAAGAGATGACGTTCGGGAAATGATTAAAAACGTGGTTGTCCTCCCAGGGTTTGGGATGGGAGGTTGTGGAGTTCCTATGGATTGGGGGCTTTACTGGTAGTGTGTGATCTTCCAGTTGGTTGTGACTTTTTCTAAACATGTGGTTCTCTTTTAATTGTAAGCTGTTCAGAGTCGTTAAGAAGTCAGGCGGCCTCGAAATTGAATTAAATAAATAAACTGTTTTGTTTTGGATCTGAAGGGGAAGCAGTGAGAGGGGAACAGTTGGGGTGGGGAGGGGGAGCGGGTGCGGGTGCGGGAGCCCATCTGGGTCCCCCCCCCCCAATTCCCTGCTTCGTTTCTGGACTGGCTGAAAGGTGCAGATCCAGACCGTGGCAGCAGTAAGTGCAACTTTTTAAGCGTGGTTGCCTTGAGATCATCTTATTTCCTTTTAAAAACGTCTGCCCTGTGTCATGCTTGGCAACCTCATTTTTGTAAAAACGAAACCACTCTGGTTTCAGAAATTCAGAAACCCACAAACTGAAGTTTTGTTGACAAACTATCTTGCTGTTCAAATAATAATTCAGACAATCATTCCCATGTTACAAGAATGCAGAAATGTCTCCCAGGGCAGTCTTCCCTCCAATCTTTCCTGTCTCCTTTTGGCGATTTCTTCATCTGGGTACATTCTGGGAATGGAGATCCAGTGTGAACCTTTGAGTGTATCTAGAACGCAGTACATTTTGAAAACGAAACAGCTTGAAAAGCATGAACAATTCCTCCGGAGAGCATTTGAGCTTTTAGTAAATACCCTTATTTTAAAAAGAACTTTAAAGCAGTGTTTATTGTTTTTGGCAGGCAGGCAATGAAAGGTGAGAATATACAGTGTTTGGCAGATGGGGGCCTCCTTCTGAAGCTTCACTTTATTCTAGCGAGCACCCACTTGCAAGCAAAATGTATCCTGATTTGGATGATGCCCTTTAAAACAAAATTTAAAAAAGGGAAAGGGGGGGAAAGCTTTCTGGGAAGATGGATCGCTTTGCTTTCTTTGATGTGGGGCCTTAGCTTTACAGACCATGGTCTCCATGATCTTATCACCACTTAGGCTTAGGCGTTGCTGGGCTAACAGGGGAAAATGGTTGGCCTCTTACCAGGCTGTTGCACGGAAGTACAAATCCTTAAAGGATAATTGTTCCTGGGTACCAGGGTGATGGGGGCTATCTTGCTTAATTTACACGGTGTGCCTTGTAGTTGATCATGGTGCTTTGGCTACTGAATCTACCAGCAGTTCTTCAACTTCACCATATTGGATCGTTCTGGGTCCCCCCTCCTGTTTTTAATGTCACTGGAGCTGATTCATATCTGCTTTTTACTTGACAGCTGTAGCAACAAGCATTGGTAGACTTTTGTGATAAATCATTGCCGATAAATGTTTCATATGATAGAAAGGATCCTCAGTGGACCAGGTATAGTAAGTCACTGGTCACTACATAAAAGTACTTATCCATAATTATTAGCAGAGCAGGAGCCAAATAGTGACTGTCTTGGGTCTCAATAAAATCTGCTTTTAGGAGACGTTGGGGTCTCTTCAAAGCCAGTCATGTGAGAATCTGGCCATGATGGTTTACTCTGAGGAATTTTGAAACCCTTTTGTCCTAGTCAGATTAGATAGCGAGTCGGTCTGAGGTACCACCGAGTAAAGACTTCCTTTCCTTCTCTGCTGGCAACACTCTGGGGTCTTAGTTCACACAGACAGCTGAACTGAGTCCTGTTTCTCAGAAGGAACAGATACGTGTAAGATAAAATAACCTTCTGGTACTATAACAGAAGTGATGCCTTTAAGCCAGCAGCGGTCTAGCTGTGTTCCAGGGAACTCAGAGTTTCTCAGAATCTTATCAGAAATGTATTCCACAGCAAAAGCGGTTCTAAAAGGCTGTGTGTTGTTGATTCACCCCGAGTGGTAGTGAGGCCTGCCCAGGATTGTGCAGGTGCACGATCTGGGAGGAATCTCCTGCTCCAGCAGAGCAAGGCTTCCTTGGCAGACCCTTGAAAGCATCCCCTGGAGGAGAAGTTTTGAAAACCAGTATTTTGGATAGCCAGCTGTGTAAAACCTGCATTTATCGTCTTTCATTATATGGTGCATTTATTTTCCCATGCTTAAAAAATATTTTTATTTAATATATCTCAGGTATCTGATCTGTGCAAAAGCTGAAGCAAAAACAAGTTTACCCTACCTAATCAATTCCTATAGTTTAAAATGTGGACTACTTTGTAATGTTAATGTCTGTTTAACTTTAGAATTAAACAATACATTTAAAATTTTGATTAATCCTCTCTCTCTTTTTAATAGTCTAATTAACAAGATCAAACCTGGCATCATTAAAAAGATCAATCGCCTGTCAACACCAATAGCTGGATTGGTAAGTAGTAAAAATATGTTCTGGCATTGGCATAGGGGTGGTTGGCACTGATGCTAATAAAAGCTTTCTTGTCTCGTAATTATGCCATGCCTTTATGGAAGTGATGAAGATTTATTGGCTGCAGTTCATATTGGTTAGCCATGACAAGCCTAGTAGTTTCGTTTTGTATTATTTTCTGTACGCTAATGCCGCCAAAAGAGCGTAATCTTTTATCTTCCGTTTCTACTTTCAAATGCCATGTTTCGGCTAAAGACAGGAGGATCTTGTGCACAGGAAGGCTGTTGGGGTCCACCTTAAGCAGAATAGACTGCAGCGCGCGAGAACCATGAGCTGCGCCAGTTCTGTGCTCTCCCCTCATGGAAAGAGGTGTTGGGTACAGGCAGACTTTGAGTTAGGGTTCCTGGGCAAGCTGATGGACATACCCAGCTCGGTTCAAACTGGCTGCCCCAGTTAAAGTGGGCCTAAATGACACTTTCTCCAGCTGATCTTCTGTCTTCACCCGGCTCGGTGGCTTGATCTCGGTGGCAGGATCATGGCATTAAGGATAGGGTGGTGGATTGTTCCTGTCTCCTTCTTATGCAAAATTCATCATCATCCCATATGCTTATTTTTTTTCCTTTAAGCCTTTAACCCCATCCTGCTGTATGTGTATGTGTGTGTTTTTAAGTCAAACTCCCAAACCTGCGTGGAAGTATGAATTTTTCACAACAAAGGGACGTTGGGGGAACCTTGGGAATTTCTCATCCTGCCCACAGTAATCATGATTCAGATCAGGCTCCTGTGCGCTTAAATTAAAGAGGAGGAGGAGGAGGAGGAGGAGGAGGAGGCGGCCTCTTCTTAAGCATTATACAATCCAGATCAATGCATGATCTTCTAAACAGAGGTTAGAGTTTCCCTGATGGTCAGTATTAAGAATGCTTTTTTAGAAACATATCTGCAAGAAGCACCTTAAAGGACACACACGCACGCCCTGGAGCAAATTGTGGGTTTCCATCTGAAAGTGGATATACTTTTAAGAACCAGAGCTGTGACCTTTCTTCAAAGCACTGCTTGTAGCAAAGTACATTTTGGGTGTTCATTTGAAAATGTTTGGGGAAAGATTGATGCCCTTGGGTGTTTTCAACCGGGCATTGTGTTTGCAGGAAGGGCAGCGTTCCAATTAGCAAATTCCATCTGTGCTGCTCTTTATATAAAACGTTCCATGAAAGACGGGCTCTTAGAGCCCCAGCGAATAATCCAATATGTTTGCAAAAGCAAGCGCTTCCTTTTAGAAAAGTTAGGAACTATTTAAAAATAAATGAGCAATTCTACAGTTGGTCACATGACTAAAGTGTACGTAGGGAGCACAAGCTGTTTCTGAATATCTACAGGAAAAAAAGTTATCTTTTAAAAGTTTGGACTTCCAGATTTGCAGGAGTTGCATCTGTCTGTTTTTCACAGGATAAGTAAAGATGATGAAATCAGGTTTCAGCTTACCCCAGGTCACGTGTGAAATTACAGTTCGTAGTTATTTGTCGTGGCCAAGCCCTCCCGGTCTCAGCTGGAAATTCACATGGCTAGGGATTCTCCTGATAACACCTTGCAATGGTTCCACCGCTGTGATTCGCACCCCTTGGAGTCCCGTTTGGCCCTACGAGGTTTAAAAAGGCCCTTGAAGCTTCCCTTTGGTAGAAACTTCCTTTCGTGCAGCTGGAAGGAGCGCTCTTTTTGAAAGCCCCAGACCTGTTTAAATTACGGCAGTGCTGGGGTTGGAGAACGATTGCCAAACTGATGGTTCTGCATACATGCGCACAGACCCGTGCGCGCATACTTGCCCGTCCTACATTGCGATGTTATTGTCCTCTGCTTGTTCTGTAAGCACATACCAAATGAACATCGTCTCCTGTCAGAGAGGCAGGACCATCTGCCAGTGACTCGTGGGCGGTGGCTGTATTTGCCCTTCAGCTCTGATGAAGGACAGGAGGAATTTTCTATCGGGGATGGAAAATATGGTCTCCCCCCCCTCCAACCTCCAGAACGGTTGAAGCTACAGGGCTGAGGGCTGCTGTGTAGGCAGCCCAAAACCAGCCCGAGTCTGAACAAGAACATTGTTAGCCACCCAGAGTCATGAGTCTGAGACGGATGGCCATACGAATTGAGTAAACGAGTAAGTAAGAGGCCAAGGCAGAGCCACGAACTGCCGGGGTCAGGCAGACGTGCACGTGCTCCTAATTTAATTTGGCCCGGGCTGACTTTCCAGGTGGCTGTGCTTGTGCTGCACCCCAGCGGAGGGCAGGTACGAAACCTCCGCTCTTTGTTGGTGGATTTACATCTGCCTTTCCTCCAGGAGCGCAGGACGGTGTGCACAGCGCTCCCTCCTCTGTTTTTCCTCACAGCACCCAGCCCGTGAGGTCGCTTGGGCTGGGAGAGAGCACTGTGACTGGCCCCCACGTCACGTAGGCAGCTTCTGGGGCTGAGAAGGTGGTTTAAAAAAAAAAAAAGTATAATAAAAGCATCCAGGAGGTAATAGCGGCCCTTCAAATTATAAATCCTTCAAAGAAGATGTATAATGTTGTCATTTTATAAATGCGAGTTGTAAAAAATAATCTGAACCATAGCTGTCATGGTTTATGAACTGAAGTTGTTCCCATTTTCCTTTTATAATGGCAGGGAAAGATAAGAAATGACTGAATGGCCTTCCTTAGCACATCCCTTATGCAAAGAATGGAAATAGTGCTTAAGCATCAAAGACTATTAGATCCACGTTTAATTTTCTCCTACGATGGCCCAATAACTGTAGGATCTCTGATTTATATGTAAATGTACCCTTTTTCTGTTGAATTGCGAATAGTCTTGAACGGGCCCATTTTCACCGTAAAACCCAGACCAAATAATGCTCAAATCCCAGCAGTCAAGCCCTCCTATGAAATGTCTTCCATCAGGTCATCACCAGATGCTCCTTTAAAGCTTGACACCCACACTGGGGAAGGGCAGAACTGGGAATCTGTCTGAGCCACAAGTCTCCATTGAACCAGAAACAGGACCTGCCCAGGCCTCTTCCCCAGTCCTGTCTGTCGAGACGTCCCTTTTGCCCTGCCTTGCCGTCCCACCAGCCCCTTTCCCACCAACGTCTTCTTCTCGGCTGCTCTACAGCGGACATCCCAGAGAATTGAATTATTTCTTCTGCGCTAAAGTATGGATGGCAAGGTAGCCGCGGTTCCCAAGCCATTGCTGTTAAAATTACCTATATCCTTAGGGTCCAGTTTCCAAGGCAAACGGTGACCCTGGGCCTCAGACGCGGGTTTCTAAGTTTGATCTCATTTGCAGAGACTTCCGGGTATCACTGACATTGGACAGATCTTGCCAGAAGGGGAAGTCGATGCCCCATCGCGGCATCTGGCGCATTCTGGGTTGGTGACCGAGCTTCCATGCTGGTGGAGGGGAGGCACGTTCTTGCAACTCAGAAGCGTCTAACTGGGAGGGCAGCCTTCCAGACCATGGCATCTTCCCGTCCCTGGGAATAAAAACGGCTTGACCGTCGCTCTCAGGGTAGATTGTTGTGGCGTACGCGGTAAAGCAGCTGGCAATGGCGTTCGCTGCGGAAGCACAAACAAGTCAACAAGTGGTATTTGCGGATGATTAAGCACAGCAGTTCACTTAAGGCGTTCAAAGGTCGTGGATGCACACACTCTTGCTTTCCACCAAGCACGGTGCCAGGGGATTATTCCAGGGAGTTGGCAGCTCCTCCTCTGGCAGGCCTGAACCCCAAACTGGTTCAGCCAGAAGATGTGCATTCTAGTGAGCGTGAAAAAAAAGTCTCAGAGGATCAGGGAACTGTCATCTTTTTTTGCTGTCTCGTTGCTGAACGTCCTTCAGCGTAGGAGCCGGTGAGTAGGCAGCCCTGAGAATGGGTGGGTAAAGAATGCGCATATTTGCCCTGCCCTGAACACTTCCTGGCCAGCTCTATCGGAGCCTGTATTTCTTCTCCATCTCTGGTTTCACAAGCGCATTTTTATGATGTGCATCACTGCTGCTAATCAACATTCCCCTCGGTTTTGTTGACACTGGGTGGGGAAACTGCAAACTCCTGAAAGCTCTGCCATTATGCGCCGGCTGTGTGTGGTGGGCTTGGCAAAGGTTATAGGGACGAAAAAGGAGCCACCACCAGCTGCCACAGCAGCCCATGCCTAGGACAGAAATGAGGACGGGTCTCGGGAAGCATGAGGGACCTCCCATGGCTCAGTGATACTACAGGTGGGGACTAACCTCCTTTTCATGCTGAAATCTTGCACCATCCTCAGAAAATGCATCTCGGTAGAGTTTGGCATTCTTTTTGTGAAATTAAGTTGCAAAAGCCAGGCCACCCTAAGGAACAGTTAGGAAAAAGAACCACAAAACTTGTTTTGACCAGAGCTTCATTCCCAGCCGCCCTTAACCAGTTAACACTTTTGTTCTTGCAGAATGTCTGATGCTTTCTTCCTTCTGGGTCTGGGGTCTCGCTTCCTAAATGGAAGTGGCGCGTGAAAGCAGGCAAGAAGAATGCCAAAGAGCGAGCTGGGCTTTCTCTGCCCCTTCGCGATGGTTAGATCAGAGGGTGCTGTGAGGAGCAGAGAAAACGAAAAGCATACTCAACGTCAGTTGCTTACACTTTCATAAGTAGCTAATCTTAACTTTTCCTGTCTCTTTTTCCCCCCGTGGCAGCTACTTCAGCCTATAACCACAGATTCGCATTGTCCTCCACTTTGTCCTCTGTCTTCTCCAAGCTAAGCAGTGACTGAGACCTCCCTAGACAGCACAGCTAAAAGTAGAGTGCCCAGGGATGAGGGTTGTCTCAGCTGAGACGTCTGGGTGTGTCCGTTTTGAGCGAGCACATGCACACTGTCACTGGATTTGGTGTCCAATTACACAGCTGGAAACCTTTAGGAAAAGCCAATATCATACATAGTAATGCTATAAAATTACATGGAACGCTTGGAATCTAATGCTTTCTTTAGGAAATCTTGACTTTCCCAAGCATTTGGGCAATTCTTCCAATTCAAGCAATGCATTGATTTGGAGTGTTAGAGGGTCTGAGTGGGTGGGTGGGTGTTCAAAGCATCCACAGATCAAAAGTGGCTTCTCTAATAATAGCCGTGGATGGAATTCTAAGTTGGGGTTGAGCCATTCCTGTCCTGTACGATTTTGGAGCTCTACCAAGATTAAGGCTCTTGAGTTCACACCCCCTGAAGCTCAGATGATATTCACATCCTCCTCCTTCCCATTTCAAGTGGCAGAATGGGTAGCTGAAACTCCCGAGTCTGGTTTACAACACCCTTGATTGCTCCTTTTCCTGCAGGTGAACTGGAGGCATTAGCAGGTAATCACATTTCTGTCCATCCTATGGAAGTTCTTACTTGCTGATTGTTATAAAACAGTGCCAGAGCAAGTTCCCCTAGAGGGTTTTTTTTTCCCCCAATTTCTGCTCGAGTGACTTTTTCTCTTTTTGCCTATCTCATCTCGATGAAGATATAGTGAGGCAAAAAAGTATTTAGTCAGCCACCAATTGTGCAAGTTCTCCCACTTAAAAAGATGAGAGAGGCCTGTAATTTTCATCATAGGTATACCTCAACTATGAGAGACAAAATGGGGGAAAAAATCCAGAAAATCACATTGTCTGATTTTTAAAGAATTTATTTGCAAATCATGGTGGAAAATAAGTATTTGGTCAATATCAAAAGTTCATCTCAATACTTTGTTATATATCCTTTCTTGGCAATGACAGAGGTCAAACGTTTTCTGTAAGTCTTCACAGGGTTTTCACACACTGTTGCTGGTATTTTGGCCCATTCCTCCATGCAGATCTCCATGCAGATAAATACTTTTTTGCCCCACTGTAACCCTGATCACAAGCTTGGTTCTTTTGTCAGCTGCTGTGCTTGTGGAATCTGTGCTCTGTCTGCACAAATCATTTCAGGACCAGTAAAAGTTTGTTGTTCACAAAGCTCAGTTAAATTGGGCCACTCGCTACCCTCAGGATGAGGGAGGGACACTAATTTGAGTGTTTGCAGAGGATCAGACAAATGAATGGGGAAGCAGGCCGTCAGTGGCAACACCCCTCAGTTACGAGCTGGTGGGGAGGAAAAGGCTTGCTCCCAGCTCGTGAACCCCTGCTGTCCCGGGCCCTGTCCCCACATCATGCTGGTCCCAGTCTGCCACGTCCACAGCAGGAGAGGAGTGGAGGCCTCAGGACTCCACATCCCTTTCCCCAGTTGGTCAGGCAGGCGCAGGGGTGTGGCTGGGCCAGGGCGGCCTGGCTGAGTTTGGGAGATGGGTTCAGTGCTGCCCACCCTTGGGGAGAAGAGGTTGGGATTTCCAGTTCCCCTCGGCCTTCAGCTCTTTCTCTAGGGCAACTGAGGACAGCAGTGGAGTGGTTTTGGATTCCCCCAGGATGGCTGTCTTGGTGGAGTCAATTGAACCCGGTGCAAGACCCCCATGTGGTCAATTGCTGGTCAGTTGACCCCCCTTGACAGCCCAACTCAGGGCCCCAAATTGACCCAGTTAGATGGGCCATCATCCACCACAGCTGTTCTCACGCGCTTAATACATAAGCTAAATTACTGCGACCCGCCCTGAATTGACACATTCTATGCCTCTCAATCCAGCACTATAAAATTGCAGGAAATTGCCTGCGAAAAGGGTATGGTTCACACTGAGAATCGTGGATGGTTAGTGGTGTGTTTCATGTTCATCTTTCAGTTCCTTTGGCATACCCAATCTGGATATGCTAGAATTAGTGGTTTTATTCTTAAGCATTTCAGTCGCATGAAGAGGGTCAAGACTGTAACTTTCCTACTGTTACAGATATTTCACTAAATATATATCTTTAAGATTTTACAGTTATTGCCGTGAAAATATTTGAGTCGTTTTATTAATCAGTTATATATTTGCTATTATTTTTAGCTAACACATGTAAAAGGACCATAACCTACTTCTTCAGTTTTGTTAATAAAGAGCTTAAATATGATACACCATACTGTTGATTTAGGATTCAGAACATTTTCTTGAAAAGCCATTAAATGGATTCATATGACAAGGATTTAATCCTCCTTTTTTAAGGGAGAAATCTCGTGGTTACATGATGACATTTAGACTGCTGATCATCCTCAGCCATGAATAGGTGGTGGGTCTATTAGAGAGTCCGTCGCAAGGATCAGGAAAAAAGTCAAATTGTTTTCCAGCTCCTGAGGGCAAATAGAAGGTTATTATTGTTCAGTTCCATTGACTCTATACAGTAATGCACAGAACTGTGCTGAGTAATCCCTTACGTGGGTCAGCCACCCACCTTGAAACTCTGTCCCTAGCCCCTCCTTTGAATAGATTTGAGAGAAAATGGGGGGGGCGGGGGGAGAGAGATCTGCATTTCACACGTTCATAATTTATTCTACTCTGATCTTCTTGAAGAATAAGAAAAATATTTATGGGTCTTTCCTCTTAGTATCCACACAGATACACCGTTCGCCTGATATGCAAATATACGCATTCCACATGAGCTATAAATTAAGTTGAGATAAACTAAGTTATGATACTTAGTGGTAAAACAACCGAGTCCAACTTGAATATTTTGATTTGGCATATTTGTTACCAGTATTCACCAGCATTCATGTTATCACAATGCCATGTTTCATTAGACCACGTTTGTGTAGTTGTTAGTATAAGCTATGGGTGTGTGCTTTTGAAGCTTTAAGAGTTAAGAAAAATATACTGAAACAATTTGAAGTGGTGTGAATAAATACTGGAAGTCCTTGTCTTTGTATAACTGACTGAAGTGTTTTAATTTGGTAGCGCCTACATATGCTGGCTAACTCACTCATAGCTATTAAGACTAATTCTCATTCCTGTCTAATTTTCAGCCATGTTGTACATCAGGTGGAAGAGAGAGCATGTGAGTTAAGACAGGAAGGAGTCCAGCCTGTGTGCTGCGCGATGAAGCCCTCCTCTAGCTCGTGGTTTGCCACCTTAAGACTCCTCACGCCCACATGCACGCCTCTCTCCCCCCTGCCCTCCCCGCCCTCCCCTCGGGCATACGCTGAAGAGGACCCAAATCTGGCATTTCTGCTCCGGCTGAATGGAGGTGATGTCAGTGGCTCTGGCCGCCGGCCGCGCGTTCCAGAACTCGCATTGATTACGTCAGGAGCACAGACGATTCCCACCCACTTAGGCCCTTTGCTTAAGCGAGTGAAGAAAGCAAGCCACTCGAGGGCTGCTCGGCTGGAACTGATAGGAGGCCAGGAGCTGCTTAAAAGCGACTTGCTTCATAACGCGTCCCGCCTCTCACGTGCCTTTCTCATGATTTAGGTTCCTTTTGGCGAACAGGGCTGCATCCCTCGGTAGAGCCCAAAGAAATAATCAGTTGTCCCATCATGCGCTTGCTGGTCTCAAGCTCTCCACGCCCCGTGGGGATAATTCTGCCCCTCCTCGATTCCTTGCGTTCCTCCATACGGGTCCTGCGTAGCTGGGGGAGTGGGCTTTCTGCCCTGGCGCCTGGAATCCCGTGAGCGTGGACGGGGCGAACGTTCGGCGGGAAGGCGGCCTGCAGGGTGGGAGCCTCCAAGGCTGTAAGATGGGACGGGTGACCTGGGGGGCCTGTCTTTTGATGTCCACTTAATAACTGCCGTTGGGAATGATTTAGCCAGTGGTTCAAGGACTGGTGGTTGAAGCCAAGCTTGAACATTGTATGCGGAACCATTCTGGACTTTGTCCTTAACGGTCCAGGCATCGGGAACCGCTGCGATGTTTGCAGAGGGTGGGCAGCCCCTTTGGCGTGTGCTGATCCCCAGCCCAGCTTGGCCACAGGCTATGCCGGGGGCAAAGGCAACCGGACTTATTACAGCCCAGAGTAATCCCGAGACCTGTTTACAAGCTAAACTCCCATCTACCCTCCGCCGTGGACTTTGGACCCCTCGCTCGCTCTCAGCCCACAAAACAGGACGTAAATGGGACAAACACACATATTTATATTTACTGATAAATGAGCAAATGGTCATTCTGAGTTCATACCGAATGGCTGTTACAATCCCTGGACAGCAGCCCTTTTTGTTTTCGGAGCAGGGATGCAAAGCCGGGGTGTAGCCGGTTTAGTCCCTTCCTCTCGCACCTGCAAGAGGGACGGCTCGTGGTCCCCAGAGGGACGCGTGGGGCGCCTGTCGGTTCCCAGGTGTTGGTAAAGGGGGCTTCCCTCTTTCCTGGCCAGCCCCAGCCAGGAAGGAGAGGAGCGACCTCGGAGGGCCGCTCTGAATTGCGGCTCAGCCGGACACGCGGAGCAGCTCAACTTTCCTGGAGCCGAGTTCACAGACCCTAACTGGAAACACCCCATTTCCAAAGTCTGGACTGCGGGTCCCCCAGTTATGTGCGCTTCCTCTCCAGAGCACTCTTTTCCGCTCTTCAGAATCTAGATTTAAGCATTCTTGGGGCATGGGGGATTGGGTTTCATTACGTTAAAGAGCTAGCCCGGTCAGCAGCAAGGGAGGACCTCGTTTCCTTCGCCTCTCTGCAGGGTTCGGGGTAAGCTTTGCCCTCTGGCTGAGCGAGCCACTGCCCTGGAGCGGGTGGTGCCAATCTGTGCCCAGCCACACCTAGTTTGCCCAGCGAAACCGCACATTCTGCTCCGTCTTTGCTCTCGCCTTGCCTGCCTGCCTGCCTTCCCTCCCTCCCTCTGCCTCCGCCGGTAACCAAAACCCCCTCGCAGGTGGTGCTTTCTGCAATCCCTCCGTAGCATAGAAACAGGGTTCCTCCTCCTGAGCTCCTCCGTTGCCAACCGTTCCTGGGTGGGTGAATGTCAGTAGCCAGAGTTATTTTTAAATGTGAGAGGTGAGGCTTGTCATGCAAAGCTGAGAAGTGGGCGTTTGTTTGCCGAGCTGACATCGAGGGGGGACGCGCTCACCGGCCAGGCCGGTTTGCCTTTAGACCTGCTTATCTCCAGTGGGTCTGTCAGCTGCCGAGCTCCTGCGGGCCCCGGAGTCTCGGGAAGTGTCCCTTGTCATCTGGGATCCTGAGGACCGGGCTGGACTTTGAGACTTCGGCTCATCGACCTGCAGCACTCCCCTCCCTGCTACTTGACTAAGCAGCTGCGTTCTGCTTCTCTTCACAGGATAATATAAATGTGTTTTTGAAAGCTTGTGAAAACCTTGGATTAAAAGAAGCTCAGCTTTTTCATCCCGGCGACCTTCAGGATTTATCTAACCGAGTTACCGTCAAGTAAGTATTGCTAAGTCCTGTACTTCATACGTGTGTAGTCCCTTGTATGTTGTGTCAGGCTGAATCTTGTTAGGATGTGCAAGTTGAGATTTGCTGCTAAGTTCCAGGAAAAAGCTAGCCCAGTCCTCAGGAATTCTTTATTCAGGCTGTAAAATGTACTAAGCTTTTTGACAGATTAATGGGTAGATTAATTCAGAGAGAAAATACAAAACTGGAGGGGAAAAGGAATTTTTACCGAAAGCTGGTAACTACGAGGGGTTATTCTGGGGTGAGATGTATATGTCTCTGTTCACCTTCAGTCGAGTGTTCAGACGTTAAAGCCCGTGACCTGTAAAACGGTATCCAGAACGCAGCCTCTCTCTTCTGTAGAGAACCCAGGGACAGGCTGCCTGAGGGCTACGTGAGAGCTGGTGTCGGCTGTGGCCACGCTCAGCATTGGTGGACCAGGAACTCTTTGGTTTAACTCACCTGAGCTTTACCCGAAGCCTGGGTGACCACTCCTTTAACCCATGGCATCGTTTCCGAGATACGGAATTTATCATCTCAACCCTCCCTAACGTTGACCCAAGAATGACGAAGGATCGTTCCATGATCCCTGAAGGAGATCTTTCTCTCCACAGGTGGAATGTGGTCAGAAAGTTCTGCCACGAGCGGCGTGTCTGTCTCTGTGTACCTCCTTTCTCTTAGGAAGGGGGGACACCTAGCAAAATGAGCGTCACGGACATTGTGGCCAGGCTAAAAAGACTTGCTTAATTGTTCAAATAATTATTTTAGATTTGCGCATTTAAGTGCATTGGACCTTGCACAATCTGCTTTCTGTAATCTTGAGACTGCCAGAAAGTGTGTGTGTGTGTGTGTGTGTGTGTAAACGTATGCGGGTTCTAAGTTTAAAAGCAGTGGAACGGCAAAGTCCCTCATATCTTGCCAAGATCATGACTGTTCCTGGGGTAGAGAAGGCATTCAGCAGATGGCGTTGCTGTTGTGGAAGAGGACACAAACAGAGGATTCCACGCTCCCTTCCCACTTGGCCTTTCCTTTTGTTTGTGAAAGGCAGCACGTGAAGAATCATAAACACCTTTGTGAAATCAACCTGACTAAATCTTTTGCAACCTGGAAAACTGAACAGTCAAAAGCGAGGTGTCTGATACCGCTCCTGTGGTGTGTCAGAATTGCCCCCGGGCGACCGAGCCAGGGGTGCCATGGCACCGTCTCCCCTTCCTGCTGGCGTAGAGCAGCACGGCCGGCAAGTCCTCCAACAGGCCTCCTGTCGGGAGGCAGCGCGTGGGACCAGGCAAGGAGGGCTGGCAGCTTCAGAAATTCAGATCTGCATTCCTGTGGAGTTGCCTCTTTCTGCCCCCCTCCCGCCGTTAGAGTAAGAGGAGAAGGTGGTGCAATTTCCTCTTGGTCTGCTGGAAATGCTGTAGAACTGCCTGGTGTGTGTGTGCCACAATTTTCTCCTGGTTAGACTGTCACAAACACAGTGTGTGTCCATTGGATGGCAGCATCCAGCGCCCCCATGTGTACTCTCCGTAACCGTCAGGAGGGTCAGGTTCCCTTTTCCCTTCCCAAAGCCTTAATCTGGGAGCAAGAGAGGAAAGAGCGGGTTTTTCTGTGCGTGCTGCTGTGCTACTTTTGGGTTTCTTTGGCTGTCCCCCAGCTTCTCAGCTCTCACCTCCCTCCCAGGAACCGGAAAGACAGGCGGCTTGCCTTCAGCTCTTTCGGATCCTCCTTTGCTTACGAGGAAAGCTCCCCCCTGCTTCCCCAGCTTCATTTTGCGTTGCAACCGGTCGCACGGGTCGCCACCATCCTGGTCCTGGTCCTGGTCCTGGTCCTGGTCCTGGTCCTGGTCCTGGTCCTGGTCCTGGTCCTGGTCCTGTCGCAGGTGGCGAAAGCTGCTGCACAGAACCGCAGTCGTTCAGAAACGGCTCCTTTCTTCTGGGCCGGCTTAAGGAGCAAGGTGGGAGCTCACTGGCGCCTGCAGCCCCCAGCACAGGGAATCAGCTGCGGCCAGACGGCTTAAAAGCAAACCCGTCGGGCAAGAGTTGTGTGGAAACTCTCCTAGGAACGAACTGCAGGCCCAGCCAGGCCGTGCACTCACCGGTGTTGATGAGGTTATGGGCGAACTGGGCAGATCGATCGATATCCGGGGTGCGCATTGTTCTGAGAAAAGGCAGCCCTCCGTTCTTGGGACGAGCTCTTACTCCACAGCCCTTCCCCTTTCCTTCAAGCTGGCCTGTCACAGCCAGGAGGCCGTGTGCACCGATGCCATTTAGCTTATTTTGCACGGCGGGGACTGGCCGTTCGTGTATACCCTTTCACATGGTCACTTCTCTTTAAAATTGGTTTTATACTTTTTTCACTTGAGTCACATGATAAAACTGGGCATAGTGTGGCATGCCTTAAGCTTCAGCTTTCTTACATAATTCGTATTTTCTGTCCAGGTCGCAGTTAAATTAAGGTAACTTGCAGCTGCGCTTTTCTGCAGTGAAGGAAATTCACACTGGATTGCGCTCATTGTGCTATTCTGTTGCAGTCAGGGTTGCGGGAGCACATTGAAGGAAGAGTGTCATCGGCACTAGGATTTTGATTTGGGACCGACAGAGCTGGTCCAGGCGGGATGCTCTAAGGCTGCATATGGGTGTGCCATATCTTCGTTAAAATGCTGTCTGTCACAAACATATTTGGAGCAACCGTTGGTCATGGGGTGCAACCTTATAACCTGCATGCCGTTGCAGAAGTGAGGTTCAGCAGAGAGCCGGGGAAGGCAACGTGGCTGGCAGGAGGGAGGGAGGGAGCCGGGGCCCTCGAGCTTAGCTGGGAACTTGGGTGGCGTTTTCCACATGGCGTTTTCCAGATCCTCTGGACTGCACTCCAGCCAGAATGGTGGAAGGCTGTGATGGAAGAAAGTATGGATAGCCTTCACCCACAGAGGAAACGTGGAGAACGACTGTCTTTTACATAAGCAGGTTTCCAGTTTTGTAAACATTGGAACCTGGTGCATGTTTTAATCAGCTGGGAGAAGTATATTCAAAAACTAGGTGGACAAAGAGAATGAAAAGTGCATCCAGACTTTTCTTGGCATTGACTTTCTGTACAAACAGATTATACATGAATCTCCACTTTCTGTAGGAAATGAGCATGACTCAAGGTCAAACAGCCAAGATTATTATAGGGTGCAATGTGAAACTCCAGCTAAAAATACTTGCAGGAGCTTGGAGAAAGCTAAACAACATCCTTGGGTCTTTTGCCTCCTCTGAGGGGGTGCTGCACCCTGAAGTTTCAGGGCCTTGGCGTGTTTTCTTTTTCATGGGGCCTTTTGTAAATTTTGAAATATAATTCGAATTATTAGTTTCAATCTGAAAAGAATCATGCTCTGAAAAATGCATCCTGTGTATGTGCTCTTCCTAAGTGTGGAAATAACCAAAGATTTTGGGTCCTAGTTCTAAGCATGTTTGCTCAGAAACGTTACTTGGGTCTCTATAATTGGGCTTGATTCCCCTGTGGATACAGGAAGGATGTTTTCCTTTCAATGCTGAGGAGATGTCCTGAATGAGGGCTTCACCCAGGTATCCCTCCCTGTCCGGCACGCGGCCAAAGCCTTCTGGGCGTTTCTTCACCCAAAGAATGTATCTGGTATCAGGAGATAACCTCAGTTGCTTATTACATAATAGTGCAAGACCTTGAATTTTCTGCATAGGCCTGTTTGTTTCTTATTTTGATTTATGAACTCTTAAGCAATTCTCTTAATAATTACTTTGAATTGCCTTAATTCTATCGATGTCTGACTCTGCAGTCCTCAACAGATTATAGTAATTAAATACCTTTGAACTCTGTAGAATGAATTTACTGGTGAAAGTATTTAGAACTGGGCTGTGAACTCTGTGTCCTGATATATAGTTATTGCCTAACTATTATTTTACAGTGCTAGTCAAAATCTCTTCCTTTGTACAGAGAATTAAATGTGTGTGAATATTCACTGTCCTAAAGCTGCTGCTTTAATTTAAATTCTGAAATTCTAGTGTGGAAGGGGTGGCAGTATCTATCTGCCCATAAATAAATTAATAAAATAAATTGCTTCTATAGAAATTTCAAATCTAAGCCGCTAAAGATTGGCAGAAATGCATGTACGTACCAGTTGCTTAAGTTGTACGATAACCTGAACAGAAGCCTTTTCCTGCTGGAATTTCACTGAGAACTTTGCCGTCAATGGTCTTTGAGGCTGCCTGGCAGAGCCAGATGCAACGTGAGTGTCGTGACCAGTGTGGGAACCGCTTCCCCTTAGAAGCAATCTCCAGCCCCTGACCCTCCGTAGCAGAGCTGGTTAATTTTCCGTCGTAGGAGTGGGAAGGATTTCTTTCCAGCCTACCCTTCCGTGCCACATGTCGTCAAAAGCCTTGAGAAAATTAGTTTGACTAGAAATTCTATTAAAATTATCACATCACTAGTAAAAGTTAGGAAGAACTCTACCCTTACAAGCTAGCTTTATGAAGAACTGAATCAGCCAACTGAATCAGGAAAAAAAGGTTGCTTTTTGCTTTTTCTGGTTCTGCAGACAAGGCCAAATTGAGGGGGACAGTGACAGTGAGCCTCTAAATCTCTTTATGCGAAAAGAGCAGATCTTGATAGCACCACACAAATTACTACTGTAGTGAACTATGAGCAGTAATACATTTTTAGAGGCAATATTCATTCTGGGTTTAATCTTAGACAGGTGATGCCATTGTACTTGAGTTATTAAAACAATCTCATGTTTTGAACTCATTTAGACTGAAAAAGAAAACTGTTTATCACCTGTTCCTAATGATGGAATCTAACCTCAGCAAACTACAGTATTTTTAAAGGTTTACATCTCTATGTAAAAATTAAATGAAGTAGAACTGAATTGCTAAATCACAGGAAATGTAAGAGAACATTTCATACCTACACAAATCATTTAAATACAATTGCATCTCCTTTGATACCTCTACTCTATGGCCATTTATTCATGTGTAGAAATATAACATGAGTACTTTCCATAGCTTATCTATACAATAGGATCATAAGATTATCCATGTCGATCAGTGGCTAAACATATCTAATACCTGTAGAATGCTACGTTAGGTAAGTGTATTACAGAGAGATGAATAATGTTTAACTCTGAGATGAAGAGGTATGCATGTGTCATAGATTTATACAGCTTTGTCATTATTGTACGTTGGTTTAATCTGACGATAAAGCTCATTCTCCTCAAGTATCTCAATAACTCACTTGAACACGCTTCAGTAGCCCACTCCTTCGAAAGTCATAGAATAGAGTTGTGGCGTTGGGAGGATCCAACCCTCTGCAATGGGCAGAAAAGCCAACAAGCCTTTGCGAGGTGGCTGGCCAGCCTCTTCTGAAAAATCTCGCCTGCAGCCCCCCTTGGGTAGACTGTTCCACTGCTCTGCAGACCTTACCATCAGGAAGTTTTTCCTTAAGGTTAAATGAAATCGAGACAGCTGGAACTTGTATCCATTATTTCTGGTCCTAGTTTCTCTGGCAGTGGAAAACAGTTCCTGACCATCTTCCCTTAGCTCTCTTTTATCTGCCTGAATACACTGATTTCGTGTCTCCTCTTTTCTGCATTTCTTTTCGTTGGGAAGGGAAGAAACCGTTTTCATTTGCCACACTAACAAAAGGCGAATTTCAGTGTTAGTTGAGAATCATCATAAAAGGAGTTGGATGGCTCCAGGTTTTCTGTCTAGTCATAAGAGCTACCTGCTGTATGTTTTGCTTGGTTTTATCTGAAGAAGAGGGGACCCCATGGACCTCAGATGTCTGACCCCCGTTTTTTTAATGTAATAAGGCAGCTCCTGACCATCCATGAATTAGAAAGTTGTGTGTATAAGAGAGAGTGTGAGAGATCTTGGCCATGGTGGTTACTACCCAAAAAGGGGAGAAAATGGAAACTGGATAGTTAGGCCAACTATCTCGGTGGCAGTTTTCGTACCAATCCAGATTCTGCGTCTATTCCTGGTCTTAAATAACCAAAGGAAAATGAGAATGACAGGTAGATGTGTTTCAAAGGTCCCGTAATGAACATCCAATCAGTTTCCCTTCTAAATACTCACCTAGTGTGATTTAATCCCAAAGGGTGTGGGTCTGTTTTTCTTCTGTCTAGATGTGTATATGCTGGAACATGTTCAAATGCTGCTTTCTGATCAAGAGGCTGTAATAAAGAGGAAAGTATTTATCACCCAGCCCATGTTTGCTGACAGCAGAATGTTTTGGGGCATGGAGACTGAATAGTCCTCCACCCTGAACCAGCTTCTCTGTTCTTTGTGTTGAAAGATCCCAGCATGTTCCATGGTTCTGATAGTAATTTCTGTCTGTACAAAGTCACATGACAAATTCTGAAAAAAAAATTCTCTGTCAAGATTGCTTTCAAAAAGATGCTTTACTTTTTTAAATGTCAGTTTGGAACAATTGCAGGAGTCTTACTGCTGATTCACTCCCATTTGCCCACTTGAACATTACCCTCCCAAGTTTATCTGCTTGTATCCTTAGAGGCACAACAGAAAATTCTTGTGGATGACTCACCCCACGATGCTAATTTCAGGCAGCAGAGTAGATTGAAAACTATGCGGACAAGAATATAAGCGCAGCCCCGCACATGTTTGGTGTGCCTAAAATAAGCCCATGAACTGCCTGTACCCAGGACACTGGTGGGCCCCTTCGTAAAGACAAGTGAGATGTTTTGATCAATGGAGTAGAGGAAAAGGTCTGTATTTCGTTCTCCATTTGCTAAAAAAATAAAAAGTGGTCTTAGGCACATATCACCTGTCAGACATCCCCTTGGACCCAGCAGATCTCCTGGAAACACCAAAGGGCCCCACTGTGGTGGTTAATTTGGAACCTCAAGGGTAGCTCTGAAATTTCTTGGTGGCCCCCTTGAGAGCAGACATGCCTAAGCCACGCCTCCCGTCCTTTAGCCTCAGACGGAGACCTGGGAAGGTTTCTGCTTCTCAGTAGATGCCACGTTAACGTGTGCTGTTATTTGCGCAACAAAGCAAAAACCACCTGATCAGGCCAACAGATGTCTACCACAAAACAGCCAATTCTCAGTGGCAGGCACTGCAGATCACTGTTCAGGAGTGCATCCAAGCAGTCAGTGGAAAACCCCCAAGAGGAGGTGATTCTGCGGAGCTGGGGTCAGCCCAGGCAAAGCCCCCACTGAAGCTAATAGATGCACTTCAGCTAAACACGACGGGTCAGGAAGGCCTCTGTGTTTGGGCGAATGGAGATGTCCTCTCCACTCAGTTCTCCTCAGCCACGGAAGTTAACTGTATCCGCATAGAAATGCAAAATGAAGCTGTAGACGCATACAGTGCATCTGGCAGGATAAAGACTTAGGAGTAATTGGCTGGGGAAACACAGAACAACTGGTCCTTGTTCCTGTATTTTTTACTTTTTAAAACCAAAGCGGTTGCCGTTAGACTTTATTTCTCTTTCTGCCATCTCCCAGCGTTTTAGAGACTGGTCAAATGATGTCAACTAATTTGGTTTCATTACTATGAATCAAAAATGTTCCATATACTTTGTCAAACAGTCACACAATAACAGTCACATTGACTGCTACTCTTCTTTTTTCTTAAAAAAGAGAAATGAAATATTCGAAGTTTGTAGTCTAGTTTTCCAGAGATAGCAAAAAAGATCCAAAATATACGAGTTGTTCATCTTTAATGTTCATCCTCTATTCACAAAGTTTGGGGACAGATGATTTGAGAGTCTGGTTTAGAAGCCTGTTATAATTGTAAGTAGTTGAAATTTATGTACTGAAACCTTTTTATACTCAGACATAGTTCAGGAATAGCCTAAGATGTTTGGTCTCCCAAAATCAAGGTACAGGATACTCAAGCCAACCATCTTAGATAACCAAGGAAATCCTGAGATCCGTCTTTTCCTCCCTCTGGAGGGAAGATACAAACCGTTGACACGCCATATCACACAGAGATACCCTGTGCATTTTCACATTTCAGTTGCATAATGCAAACAAAGAAAAGCATAAGATGATAAATTGTCTGGCAGATGGTAAAGCAGGGGGAATAAACCTCTACCCACAAGGTTCGAGAGGCAAGAAGTGCACAAGCTAATTAAAAACCGCTCAGCTTACAGAGTAGGAACCACAGTAATTTCCTTTTTTCAGAAGTTTCTTCTTTTAAATTCAGACTGCTTTGGGGCATTTAAAAAAGGAATTCTCAAGCTTTACTGCCTTCCAAGCAATCATGTTGCATTTGTCTTCGTCTTCTCCTTTGTGTTTCCTATTTTTCATGTAATCTTTTATTCCAGCCTATAGACCATAAAAATGTCCCTATTTTGGACAAAATGGATGGGTTTGGGCGTGTTTGTTTGTTCTCTAAAGTACTGATGTCATTTTTTTCTTTCTTTTTACAAACAGATGAAATGTTTGGTTTTTTTTAGTTTCTTTGGCAAGTTCAGATTTAGCAAATATCTAAACTTGTGATTTTTAAACTGTGTATTGAGTATTCAAGTGTTTTGAGTGTTCAAGATTTTAAAGTTCCTGGCTGTGTTGCTCCTGGCCACAGCAACAGGACACCACATCAGTCTGATGTCCACAGCTGGAAAACACAGTATTTGGTTTTATTGTGTGTACAGCACCGTATGATCTAGCCAAACAACTTTTTAAGTGATAAGACGTCAGCATCATCATTTCAGGGGTTTAACTCCTTTCTCTTCTTTTGTGTGATGGAGAGGACCAATTGCAAGATTGGTGGAAATGCCCCAAAAGAAAGAAAATGTACTCCCAAGGCCCAAGTCAGCTGCAGGAGTGAGCGTCAAAAAATGTCCCAGCGCGGTTTTGCTTGGGGAAGATCTGTGGGCCATCACGGTGGGAGAAGAGTTGCCTGGTGCTCGCGTCTAGTTCAGGAGCAGGGGTGACAGAGGAGGTAGGAAGGCAGCCAGAAAATTGGTCCCACCGAGGTGCTAGGATCAAAGGCTGCTTATCCAAAGCTGGCAACCCACCTGCTGCATCCCAGAGGGGCCAAGCTGGACTAGCATAGCCATGAAAGGGATTCAGAGGTTTGAGCACTATGTAGCAGAGCAACCAGAAGTAAACCTGGTCTCCACCATCTCTCCCAGTTCACAGGAGAGGCGTCTTCCTAATCTCAGCCAGGGCTCGTGCTGACTTTGACCCCTGATCCCAGCAGCTCTGTGCCCTCCAGCCCTTTGCGGGGCTCACAGGCGGTGGACAAGAGATTACCACCGCAGAGTCTTAAGTCAGAAGGGCCGATTTACTTCAGCCTCCCTTCTGCAAAACCTGCGTGGACAAGTTTTAAGTTGGGGGTGGACTAGAGTCTGTGGTCGACGTTCATAGCCTTAGCTGTATCATGGAGCAATTAGGAAGGAATGGAGGAAATCTTCCTGCTTGCATTCTTGAATTCCTTTCGATGTGGGATGTGTATTTCTGTGTGCTAACCATTCTGATCAGAAATGGAACATTTCCGGTATGGTTTGTATTTCTCTCTGACTTCTAGCCTCAGATGAATAGTGAATTAAAAATGTATTGAATGCCCTTCCCGTGAATGGAACTGCAGCTGCCCAGAAAGAAGGCTTTATAGTACGTGGATCGTTCTCCAAGTTCTGCCCCACCTTCTTCCTCTCCTGCACTGGTCTGCCCAGGTGACTCAAGGCACAGATGGATTAATTTTTTGTGAAATAGAAGGAATAGCAGATACGGTGAGGCTCGTTTTATCCCCTCCAGGGGTCTAAAACAAATCAGTGCATCTCTTCCGCCCGAGCCCTGCTGACTGACGGTATTGTTGGAGATGCGGGAGGGGTGACGAGGAGAGGAATGTGCAGCTGTGCAGGGCTGTAAAGCGTATGGGCCAAAGCACTGTGGGTGGAACGATAGGGAGACACTGAAGAGGCGATGAAAGAAGAGAAGTCAGCGTGCGGATGGCCATCAGAGGAGTGGTGTGCCTGTTCTAAGCAGATGGGGACCCGTGCGAGATCTTGACCATCTCCTGTTGCAGGTAGCTGAGACGCAGGAAGTCTTTGATGGCATTCGTTCTGAGTCCTGATGTCAAGGCTTCTGTCCATAACAGGTGAAGGACACTAAGGATAGAGTCACTTGCTAATCATTTCTGCGGAGGTTGTGTCTGAAAAAAGCATTTCAGGGCCATTGCCTTCAGTTTCATCTGTGACTCTCTAAGAACAAAAGAGCTTATATAAGAAGACAAGAGGGAATATCGAGCATGTTGTCGAAATGAAGGAGAACAAAGGCGCTAAGCTGAAATGCAGCACACTTTATACTCTCTCAGCCACAGTCATGATGGAAATGTTCCTGAGGTGCTACTAGTTCACCTTAAGATGTTAAGATGCTGAGACCCAACCTTTTTCAGTAGCAAAATCTTAAAGGTTTCAGTAGGCTTCCGGAGACTTGAATTGTCGCCCCAATACTTCCCCCGCATGGCTGGGTTGTCTGTATTTCCTTGAATAAGCCATATATAAACCCAGCCCCTTAATCTCTCTTTGATTCGCAGCCAGAAATGCCCAACGTAAAATCTGCCTTAACTAGGCCACGTGCTGACTTGTTGCTGAGTTCAGAGTAATCAAAAGAACATTCTTCTCCTGTTCCAAGTGTAAATATAATAGGAAATATTTGTATTGGCCGGGAGAAGGAAACTCTTTGAAGTGCTAGTGTCTTAATTTCCTTTCACTGTTTTTATTTCTTCATTAAACAAATGGTGAGTTTTGCAACCTTCACCCTTGGGAACAATAATAAAATGTTCAGAATGTTAAGTGAGTAAAATTAAATTATGCATGGATTTTTTTAGTACTTGAATTAGTCAAATATTAATCCATCATCGGGAATAGAAACTCACAGAAATATTTATGACAGGTATGTAATTCTGCCCTTCAGTAGTTGTATAGATTTGCAATGCTGCATAGGATATAAGAGCTTTCAACATATTTTTCTGCTCTGACATCATGTTCTTTGTTCTTTAACCTATATTCTCTCTCATTTTGATATAATCATTTTATAAACCAATTATGCTATCTTGAAGCGAAAGTGATATCCTTCTGAGTATGTTTTTCTCTAAGGAAGATGTTGCTCACTGCATATTCAGGAGCTGACTCATTTTCTCCAACTGGCTCCAGAGATGTGGACTTTAAGTCCAAGAAGGCCCAGCCAACCTACACCTTGCTGAAAATTCTGAGAGATGAACTTTCTGTGTCTACCATAAAAGAAAAATTTTAAACAGGACCACTAGGGATGTGTGATTCCTGTTGTGCACCTCACTGGTCGTGTCCCGTCCTTGTCAGCGATGGTTAATTTACTGGCCTTTGGGAACTGGATTGCCGTCCATCATCCTCCATTCCTTGCAAATACATTTTCTACAAGATGAGAAAAAGTGAATATTAAACAAGAATTGGGTGCCAATGATCCACTTTTTCATAGAGTTGGAGCAAAGTAAAGTAATAAACCTTCTTTCAGCACAGAAAAACACAGTTGTATAGCAGTAACTTGAGACCTATTATAACTAGCATTAGCTATTCAATCAGTCCTTGGAATTGCAGAATCTCAAGCTTGTGTTGCATGCAGGTTTTCTCTGAAAGGGGACCCAGATACTCCCACCCCCCAACATATTATGAGAATTCCTCTGAGGGGAGTCCAGTTTCCTTACACAACATGCATATCACCCTTCCTTGCTTTTGAATTCTGTAGCAAAATTAATAGGCAAAATGTACTTGCTCTGCCTTATTTAGCGGGTGGGCTTTCGTGGGGTTCTACATTTTAAATTCTTCTGTAGATCTTGAGGACTTCGAGACTTCCCCTCCGTTTTGCTGTGCTTTGGATGTAAGAGCGCTCAGAGCATCTGGAACTCCCTGCTTTAAAGTATCATATTCTTTGAATATTATGGTCTACATTAATTGCGTGCTGATGGACTCTGGCAGTCAGTTTTGTTTTGCAGTTACTGCTCTGTATTAGTTATGATAAACTATTAATCTAGGGTTTACTTTTTGTTTGTGTATGTGTGTATTTCTTGCAGACAAGAAGAGACTGACAGAAGAGTAAAAAATGTAAGATATATATATTTTTCTTTCTTTCCACTGTTAGTTTGGTTCACCTATTTGTAGATTAAAGAAGAAACATAGGCTTGACACTTTAGCCTAGTTTATTTTTGTTAAGCAGTAAGTCCAGGGTCAGCACAGGAATATGGGCTGGTTGCCTGTGATGGGTTCAGTAACTTTTATGTTTCCTGCCGTAAAGTAAATGTTACAATAGGCTTAGTCTTACGTACAAGTAACTAGCAAGCTTTTGTTGTGAGGAGCAGTGGTGGAGGACCAGGACAGGTAGGGATTTTGTGTTTAGTTTTCCTCTTTCCCAGGTGAGTTTCCAGGATTTATTTCACCTGGAAGAAGGGAGAACCGGGGAAGCGTTAAGCGCCTGGTCTCACCTGCTGCATCTCCTGCCTGCCTGTCACTTCGCGCATGCTACCTGGGCGCGGGGAGGCCCTAAGGGAGAAGTTGGGGGCTCAGAAACTCCCTTCACTGCACAACAGATTCTGTTACAGAAGCATGCCTACGTGTGTTGAAGGATATTCTCTGGCTTGGTTTCTGAATGATGCTCATGTGACCAGGGGATGACCATAAAATATCATGGGTGTTGATAGAAGTCACCACCAACAAAATTAGCTAATATCGGCTAAGGACTGTGGGGTGAATGCTCATAAATTGGAACAGAAATGTTAATTTTAGCCATCAGTCTGAAGAAAGCCTTTAACAAGAGAGCCACATTGAAAGCCGGGATAGTGTAGTAATTAAGGTGTGAGAAAAAATTGGAGAGATCTAGGTTCAGGCTCACCTCAACCTTGGAATCTCCCTGGGTGAGTTTCTCTCTGGTTATTGTGTTAATTGTGGGGAGAACTGAGAATAGGGAGCCACTTGAGTTCCCAAAGGATATAAATCTAACAACTAATTAAATAAACAACTAGGAAGTTGTAAGACATTGTGCACTCTACATAGAGCTGTCCTTGAAGACCCTTCAGAAGTTCTGAATGCAGCCATGACATTCTTCCATTCGACAGCCCTACTTCAGGATCCACACTGGTTAACCGTTCTCTTCCAGATACAATTGCCTTTAAAGCCTTTCAAGGCTTGGACCTAGATATCATCGAGACATGCCTCTCCTAGGGTTTCCCCACGCAGTAAGCTCTGGCGGTTTGGGTTCTTTCTGGATCCCTTCTCTTGAGGAGGGTCATCTTCAGGGGCCCCAGAGATGAGCCTTTTTTTGGAACAATGCATACCGACCCCCCAAAATTACTCAGCTCAGTTTTAGGATGACCGTTAAAACATGGCTTTTCCAGGGACCCTTGTGGGTAGATAGGATGCTTCTGAGTAGACCTCTCTTGTTACAGGCTTTAGCCCAGCATGATTGTATTTCTGATGTAATTATATCCTGATCTTTGGTTTGCTTTTAACCTTCTTACATAAGTTGTTTAGGGCCCTGTGGATATGGAGCATCATCAGAGCTTTAGGAAATAAATAGACCAGTCAGCCCAGTGGAAAAGAGGAGCAGCGAGCTGTAGGTGAAGCAGCGCGATGAAATGTCTGCCTTCTCAGCTCACCTTTTTAGGACAGAGTTTATTTCTGGTGCAGTCTTTTTGGGGTGCCCCTTTGATTTTTTGAGGTTGCTGCCCGTTTCCTAAAGGCCCCTTTATCTGCAGGGTTGGACATGCAGAGCCCTTGCTGATGCAAAAGCCAGAGCATCCAGCACTCCAGCTGGAAGGGGGCTCTGGGTATCGCGGAGGTATTTGCAGAAAGTGGCAGCTGATGCACTGATAGTAAACCGAGGCAAGCAGATTGAGAGGCCACAGTGGCTCAGAACTTGGAGATCCACGGAAGGAAGGCTTCTGTGGGCCCAAGGAGGTCCAAACCCAGCTCTGGATGCAGCCCCCCCATCACATCTCTTAGTCAGCTTTCTACGATAGGTATGCTCGAATTGAGAAAAACGGCTCCTGGAGCCTCATTTGATCATTCTAACTGTTCTCTATAATTCTGTCGTTTTAAGGTTTTGATTACCTTATACTGGCTGGGCAGGAAAGCAGCCAGCAGCCCTTCCTATAATGGCCCCCACCTGGATTTGAAAGCCTTTGAGAAATTGCTTGGACAAGCTTTGACAAAGGTAAAGCATTGGTGGAAGGATCGTTTTAGAAAAGTCGAACATCACAGGTATCTCCACGTGTCTCATAGTACCTTGTTCAGCATCTGCCTTGATCAGCAAACCTTTTTCAAGGCAGCAGAGGGGTCAGACTGGCAGTTCTCCAAATGGATACTCAGCAGTGTTTGTAGGAAACCGTTTCTGATGACTTTCACTCTTGATTCCAAAGGGAGACATTCCAACAGGGTACCTCGGTTTGGCCTTGTGATCACTGGCACTCTTCTCTGCTCATTGTTTACAGATGAAGAAGGCCCCCAGATCCTCCTGCCGGGGCCCCTGGAGCCTCAAGGATCTTTGAAGGAGAGATCAGTCATCTGAAGTCAGAGATCTGGCAACTTTAATGCCTTTCTGTCCCAGTGAAAATACGTGGCTCTTCCTTGGTTGCTGTTGTTTCCCCCAGTTGTTTCTTGCTTGGATCTCATTTTAAATTCCTCATTTCAAACTGTGGCTTAAAACAATAGCCAAGACTTTAAGAGGCTTCGATAGGAGCCCTTTTCTGCCATCTGCAGCAACAGCAACGAGAAGAGGTTTCTGTCTCTGAAGCTTACGGGGTTCCTACTGAACTTCAACTGCTGGAAGAGAGGTTCCACTTTTTTGCAAAACTAAAAAACCTTTTTTTCCCCCCTCCAGGCCCTTGGGGAATCCTGCAGCCCCAAGCAAAGTGGAAGAGACAGTGGCTACGGCGACATTTGGTGCGTTGAACGCATCGATCCGCTTTCGTTGTCCGCCAGCCATAAGCGGGACGATTCCTTAGACAGCTTAGACTCCCTTGGCTCAAGGTCTTCCACCAGCTTCTCGTCGGACCTGACTCTGAAAGGCGGCAGTGAAGGTAAATCCTGGGGCGTCTGGTTAATCTTCCTTGAGAGGAAAGACCTTGGAAACAAGTCCAATGTTGTCTCGTGCTGCTGTGTTCACTTTAATGTGTTATTTTTCTCAGCTTGACCTTTAGATTTTTGATTGGGTTGCCTGATGGCACAGAACATTCTTAATGATGGGCAACTGACTGAAAAAAAAAATAATAACCATGCATCTTAAACTATCTATCTATTTAAAACATTTGCAAACTGCTTCTCATTAAAGTAAAACAGTCTCAAAGCAATTTACAGTAATCTCCAAGCTGTTAATTTCAAACAGTGCTTAAAATGATTGATAAAAACGTACATTAAAGCATTGTACAAGATATACAATGATCAATAAAATAAACAATGCAAGAGAATAAAAACAGCAATAAATTTTTAAAATACCCTAGCAGCATTAACAAAATATTAAAACGCCTAAAAGAGAGATAAAACCTGGTGCCCAAAAGGCAGGAAGGGCCTTGCTGGGGGCTTGCCCGTCAGGGCTGGCACAGAAAAGGTCGGCTCAGCCTCTGAAAGGCCCCCCGCCCTGCAGAGAGGATCGATGAGTGGAATTGAGTGGAATTTCTCTTTCCGCTCAGAGAGACTCTTGGCAGTTTACAATATAGCCACCAAAATATAGCTAGCATGCCCATGGTAATACCACCCTGGTTATTTTTCATTTGCTAATTTTCGTTCCAATCTTTCTAATTTTAAAGCTTTTTAACGCTGTTTCCAAGAAAGTTGCCCACCTGTATTTCAACAGGTGTTAATTGTCTTGGCATTTTAGTGTAAAGAAATGCTAATGTTTCCTAATATTTTCACTGAACAAAAATTCACATTCTATTTTAAAATACAAAACGTATACAAAGAAAGGAAAACATTTTGAATTTTCTTTCTGCATGAACTGACGTATTAACATTTCTATGATGTTGTCACTTCCAGTAGGAATAAATTCATTCTAAGGAGCATGCTAAATAATAACGGGCTTCAGTTTTGAAAAATGTAATAATCTCTTTTGCATCAGTCATTAAAACATTTATGGTTCAATATCGGATAAGATGTTGGCAATTTATTTTGGTGCCAGAAGATACATAGATACCGCCTCATCGCACTCTTTCGTTTGGAGTAAGGAACGTTATGCAAAATACAGAAAGGGACTAGCAAACAGTAATCAGAAGAAGTCAGAGGCTTGAGATAAGAACAAAATATATAGCTAAATCTAGTTTATAACAACACTATTTACTAGACATTTCCACACCTTATTTTTAACGTTTATTTCTGCAAACTCTCCTTGCTTCCGCCCCTTCCTTCCGTGGCTTCATCCGTTGCCTTTTGCTCTTTTAAGTTATCATCTCTCTCTTCTAGGGATTTCATCCAATCACAACTTTCTCGGTCTTCCTCCCCACCCATTCATTCTTCTTTTGTGTATTTGTTTCGATCCTTGTTCATTCTCTTTTGCATGTTAATATCTTTCCTGCTGAAGAGCAAAAATCCAGTTTGCAGAGCAAGAGAGGTGGCAGAAAGCCACACGGCACTATCCAAATTTTGTTCATTGTCAGCTTTTGCTCATGCCTTCGGATGAGGGTTCATTTCAGCTCCACTCTTCATATTTCACAACTATCCCTATGCAGATCTCTAACAATACTAATTCCGACATTACCTCACTTCAGTTTCACCCCAGTTGATTTCATCACTGTTCCTTTCAGTCCCATTCACTCTGTGGGAAATTCTTTCACCCACTTCCAAACCAAGCTTTTATTTCTATCAAAATCCCTTGATTTTGCAATGGAAAATTTCAATTGAAAAAAGTGGGCTCCAGTTCAGGATTAGAGTTTATTTTTAATTCATACTGACAATGCAAATTCTAGAGAGGGATATCATTTGCAGAGTTGCACTGAGATTAACTCATCATTTTGTGGCTTTCTGGAATGAGAAATTTTGCGGATTCATGGAATATTTAGTGAATGTTACTGAAAGTGTACCAAGCAAGTTTTCATGTAATATCATGGCCTATGTCTAAAAAAAGCTTTTGGTCTGCCTATTTTCAACAAAAAACAACGAACAAATCAGTACTTGATTATCACTTTGTAGGTTCCCATTTCTGAAATTTTAACTAGAAATTTGTTTGTGTCTTATATATGTAAAAGATTGCGAAAGTGACACGGATTCCGAAATACGCACAAGAATGCATGACTCCGGCAAAGATGATATGTCCTACCGCCGAGTGGCCTTAATCGAACCCAAGCCTGCTTCAGAATTCAACCGCTTCCTACCCAGCAAAGCCAAGCCACCCACGTACATGCCGGCGCCCTTGAGAAAGAAGAGAATCGAGAAGAACGAAGATAATAGGAGAAGCTGGGCAAGTCCTGTGTTTACTGAATCAGATGGAAATTTTTCAAGGTATTGTTGTGATGCTCCAATATCTTAAATGCTCTCATTATAGCAAAGGCTGAGGAAATGCTGTCTGTAGGACCCAAATGCACCATCTCCTCTTCTGATGCAAATTTCTTTTCCTGCTGTTTCCCTTGGCCATAATTTAGCATTTCATCTTCATGAACGGTAAGCCTTAATTTGAAGCTTTAGCTTTGAGGGCAAATCGTGATTAA
Organism: Python bivittatus; assembly: GCF_059951505.1. Lineage (NCBI taxonomy): Eukaryota > Metazoa > Chordata > Lepidosauria > Squamata > Pythonidae > Python > Python bivittatus. The sequence continues at coordinate 19,795,225 of NW_028277053.1, forward strand.
CCGTGTTGCAGATGGGATGCTTTGCCAGACCAAAACAAACAGGAAAGTTAGAAGCCTCCATGGGGAAGCAGAAGGGAAAGATCTTTCCACTTGCTAGTTATGGTTATGTCGGCACCTTTAACAGCCAAGAACGTAAGGGTTCAGTTGATCAGGCCAGTGGATGCCAGATGCCTCCTGGCTCACCAGCTGGACCGGAGGACAGCAGCCCCACTCCCTCTGATTCCCTTGCAGCTGCTAGTTGTTCAGATTCCAGTAAAGACCATTGAGGCAACCTTGCAGTGATGAGGTCCAACCTTCTTCTAGAACAATGCTGTTAGGAGTTGTCACCAATTCTGCCGTTTAACTGTGTAAATTAAAATTAAATTAAGTACACCTTTTGGAAGAGCCGCTTAGATTAATTTGGGAACTCAGAAAGATGTTCTGGACCATGTTAGATTCTATTTAAAGCTTACTAGGATTATGAATTATGATCACCCATTACACATCTTTTGTTATTGTGAAATTTGTAACTTTGGTTTCTGTCTCTTTAATAGGGTTATTGAGAGTAAAGCTTCTGCTCATTGGTTGGAACCTAAAATAAGATATAATTCAAATTCTGGCTCCTTCTTTACCCACCACCCCACAAGCTATTCTCCAAGAGGGTATAAAATGTAGGGTGGGACTCCAGGAGCATCTCCCTGTGTCTGTCTTCTGAAATTCATAGGGACCAGTTGCACGTGACTGCAAGTGTTTGTTTACTTTGGTTTTCTATTTCACACTATTCTAGTGTATGTTGTGAACATAGCAAGGGTATTAATTATATTCTGAGGCTTTTATTCTTGGTCTACCTTGGGCTGTTCCCTCCAGAGTATCAGACAGTGGCATTGCACAGCCACAGGTGATCCGTTGGCGTGGCGGTAGCTCCTGTTGGGGAGAGGACAGTGGGAATGCCTCAGGTGTTTGTGGATGTCTTGGCAAAATGTAAAGAGAAGCTTCTGCCACCCTTTTGATACCCACCAGAACAAGACTTTGCTCTTCAGGATCATTGTCCAACTGACCCATTTATCAGCTGCGGCCAGAGATCCAGCCCTCTAGGTCAAAATAATTCATTCCTGAAAAGCTTTATAAATAATATTTTCAAAAGCCAGAGTGTTTGGAAATCTCTTTAAAATACGTCTTCTTCCATCAGTAGTTTTTTATCATGATTCACATAATTTTATTCTCTTAGAAGGGCTACATGTATTCAACATTTTTGTACACGTTTATTACAGCAATTTTGTACTGGAAATTCATTTCGCTTCATTCACAAGTCAGTAATTTTAAGACAAAGTGCAGTATAGTCTTCTGTATTCAATAGCCAATTTTTCTGTTTGTTTTTGAAAATACAACTTCACTGGATGTTTTGTGCAGCGACCGCAGAAGAGTTTTTGGGCACGAGATGGAACGCAAGTCAGCAGCTAACGTTCTTTCAGACTTCTCCACCTGTTTGGAGGAGGAGGAGGAAGAAGAGGAGGAGAAGTCCACGGGCATCCCCGACATTGAAGCAGATGACCTTTACGCCCGCAAAATAAGTGCTGCGGTATCAGCTGTAAAAGTTTCCTCTCATAAATTTCTTCCTCAGTCTTGGGTTCCAGGTGGAGAATTGCACTGGAAAAAAGCAAAGAGGATATCTTTTTCCAAACAGTGGTATAAGGAAATCCAGGGATTCAGGTTTGTCATCTTGCATGTTCTTTTTCCATCCCACCAGATTTTTAGAAAACACATTTTAGCTCATTGGAATCAATAGCCTGTTTCCACAGCGGCAGGGAACACAGGAGTGCACTCCTGCTTGTTGCAGCCGAAATGTGGATAGCCTTTCTGTTCGGCTTTGCTGTACTGCCTCTGTGTGTACTGATGTTGTTGACTGAAATAGATGGCTGCCCCTTCGCTTTGTGTCGGGACTCATCTCCTTGCCTTTTTTCCCTTCTCCTGGCATGGGATCCTGTACAGTAACATGGTGGATTCTGAAGAGGAGGGCGCAAGAGTCCAGCCGAGTCATAGCATCACGGACCACCCGGGTGTCAGTTGCACAGAAGACTCTCGGTCCGTCAGGCAAACGGCTGAAAACGCTGCAGGAGGGAAACACAGCCGTTCCTCTGACCTGCCAAGGTTCCTACAATTGCATGAGCCAGCCTAGCTGATGTGTCAAGGCATTGGTGGTTTGCTAAAAGGGAACATGAAATATTAATATGGAGGCTGCCTTTTTAATGCGCTCTGTATGCCTTAGCATTCTGAATGCGTACTGCTAGAGTCGTCTGGATTTTTGTATGTGTGCCGGCCCCTCCTCTGACGCCTTTCGTAATGGCTGGCCTGCTTTGCTCTTGCCCTAAAGTGGAAGTCTTGTCCTTCTAAAGAACGGGGTGCCCAGGCCAGCCCTGCTTCCCTGTGTCTGTCCGTGCACCCTTCCCATTCCAGCGTGTGCATCTTTTGGTCTTCCTTTTAGTTGAGTGCTCGTTGAGTTGGCAAACCTCTCTCTGGGTTGTATCACTTCAGCAGCTGAAGGCCTCTTTTGATGGAATGTCCCTTGATAAACATTTTAAAGCCTCCAGATATGATAGCAATAGGAGAGGGGAAAGAGTTCTAATCTTTTCCTCTCTTTCCTGTGACAGTTTCTGATGTGGACAGATTTTCTCTGTGTGCAGAATCCTTCATTCACTTGCAGAAATGACAGAGCCCAGAGTTCATAAGTTCATCCCTTTGCTAAGATTGTGGTCTCTGTTGCCTACAGCATATTGCAAATCTAATGTTTATATGTATCTTTTATATCTCAGTCAGTTTTTATTTCTTCGAGCACTGCAAAAATATTCTGAGGACTACCTGTCTTCTGGTAATAGAACCAAAGCTGACCCATCTTTAGGGCCTAGGCTCATAGCATGCAGAAACTATAATTATCTTAGGCCTGGGTATGACCAAAGAATCAATGAGAATAGAGACTTTTATCCAGATTTGGAAAATGATGATTTGTTTGTCCGTAAGACTGGTGCCTCCCACGTGAATCCAGTCATTCTCCAAGATTTTGAGTATTTTAGAAGGTCTTCTCAACAAAGCCATCGCATAGAAGGAGAAATTGTTCTCCAGCCCAGAGATGGGGAAGATGAAATAATTCCAGATTTAGAAAAAGATGATCTGACTGTTCGCAAAGTTCAACTACAGAAGAAAGAAGTGCCTTTATCTGGTGCCCCTGACAAATACCAAGCTGCTCTCTTTCCGGACCCTTGGAGTCTGCCCCCAGAAATCCAGGCCAAATTTCTATGCTTGCTTGAAAAGTCCACCATAAAGAGCGAGTGTGAAAGCGGTGGAAAAATCTTACCTCCTTCTTCGTGGCAAAAGAAGGATGATATGCTAGCCCGAAAAATTGAGCTGTTCGGCATAGGTGGGAATGTGCAACATAAGAGCTTCTCTCCAGGAGTGTGTAGCAAAGAAGATATGCAAAAATGGGAAGCCATCAGAGAGGCCAGCAGAATCAGGCATAAGAAACGGCAAATGGTTGAAAGGTCAGCTCACGGCTGTGCATGGATCGTGCTTGTATCTGAGTATTTAGAAATAGTGCTTAGTAAAGAAATGTGGCATTTGGTTTTCAACAAAGCATGTCTTGGTGTGACATCTAAGCCTGTGGTGTTCATGTTTGCCCCCATAAGATCTGGTGTTGATCATTAAACTCATCAACAGCTCACGATCCATCCGTCAGAGGTTAAGAACGATTTACATAGTGGCCTAAAAGATGGCATTGATGGTATTGGGCCAAGAATACCTGTTTCTGTTCTTAACAAGAGGCTGGTGCTCCACAGTATGTGATTGTTCTTGAAAACATGTATATTTGAAGTCTGTAGTTGAATAAACATAAGCCGATGCATATCATCACTTTGACAGCCCTTTCCAAAAGTTCTTATGTAAATATAAAACTCTTTAATATAGTGTTGAATCTCATCTCATTCCTGCAGATGAGACAGAAGGAAGATCCACGAACTCCTTTTCCAATTGTAATCCCCCCCCCCCCCCCCCACAAAGGGCTTAATGTATTGCTGCTCAGCCTGCAGCTCCTTTGATTGGATCTTCAGGTAGAATCTATTTTCTGGCAATATTTGTCTGGCTTAACAGTCAATTATCAAATTAATGTCTATTAAATCCTTTCAGAATGGGTGTCCTTGTTACCACACTAGCTTAATATTCAGCTTTTTTTCCGGTTTTTATGACCCCCATTTTTCAAGCCTTGTTATCATCTGAATTGATCTGCATTTTTTCCTTGCTGTTCAGAAAGGGAACCTAGGCTCAGATAAGTTGATGTGTTTATATATTCTTGAGGGAGGGGAGAAAGGCAGTAACACTTCTACTGATTTTTGTTTTTGTCCCCCTCTGACCTGAAATCTTGCCCTAAGAAGTTTGGATTCTAGTGAGCGAAAGGTGCTGGCTATTGACCACGCCTGTCCCCGTGAAGACACAGTCCTTGGCCAATCTTAATGAGGTTTCTCATGTTCATCCGTAAAGTGTTTCTCATCTTGAAGTGACCTCATTCATTTCATTCTTCTTGTACCGGTCATTAGTCCTTCTTTAAGCACTCTGTGTTTTGCTAGCCAAGTCATTCCAAAGGGCATCGTGCACGTTTCACTGGAAAATAAGTGCCTGCAAGCTGGTCACGTTCTTAAGCTTAACACAAATATTAAATTTAAGACACAAATTAGAATAAACAGTGAAGTACACAAATGCTTGGTTGCTCCTCCCAGGGTATCGAATTCTCTGCTGCCAACAGCCTTTCTCACTGGCTTCCCTCCTGTGCCCACTGAATGGGCAGGGGCTGGGCATTGTACTCACGTGGTCTTTAAACACTTCTGAAATTAGTATTCTAAAATCTACAGAATCTAAAGCAGTTGCAGCTGGTTTTCCCCCCCGTGTGTTAAGCTTTTGATATGTCTTAATATTTGCTAAGAGAGTAAAAATATTGTATGTACAACTATGATTTAATCATTGGCATTTTCGTAAGCGAAGTTCATACGTTTGCATGTCCATATCAAACAATGAGAAGCAAATAGAGAAGAGTGACTACTTGTGTTTAAGGTCACATTTAAAAGTTAAAATGGCTCTTAAAAATGTGAGAATGTCGAGAGAGTCCCGGGGGCCTCATATTCCTTTTCAAGTGCAGTTATTGTCTTGGCTGGTAAGTTGAGCATAACCCTGTGGACGTTGTTATGTATGGTGCCAGCGGGACGGGGTGTATGAACTTTGTTGGTTTTCTGATTTTCCTCAGGCTTTTGCAAAAGATTTCTGAGGAGCACGGGTAAGTTGAATGTCGAAAGCATGGCAGAATGCAAATGCCCCGGCCCGCGGGGAATTAACCCTCGAGTGCATCCGTCCGTAACCCTGCTTGAGGCCACCTTCGCATGCGCTTTCGGCCTCAGTGCCCAGCTGGCTTGCACGGCCCTCCCAGAAGCGCCTTCGGGAGCAGCCACGGGGGCTGCAGGGGTGGCCCAAAGCGGGCAGCCTGCCTCCTCGGAGCCCCCGGGGAGGCCCCCTTCGGAAGCCGGGGCGAGCTCCGAACACGGCCTTCCAAATTCCCCCAGGCAGCTCCGGCTGTGATAAAAGTTGGTGGCTCTGTCCCCGTTTGGCTTAAGGACCAAAACGAGTCAGATAAAAATAAAATATACCTGTTGCTGCTGTGTAAGCCAGTTGTCGCAAGCTGCAATGCTAATGTAAAGACTTGTGATGTTCCTTTAGGGGTGGTGGGCGGTCAGTGGCACGCAGCTTTTCATCAGAGGTCAAAGCGCTCAATATTCTGAAACGCTGGAGGGCCCTGTAATTTTTCATCCCAGGGCCACGGAAGGGGGAGGATCAGCCCTTAGGCTGAGCAGACAGAGGAAATCGCAGAACACGATCGAAAAACATTTTAAAAAAGATTTTACCTCCCCCCAGCCAGCGATGCAAGCCACCAAAAATAACGTTTTGGGCGACCCCTCCCAACCCCAGTAGAAGCTGCGGCAGTGGCTGCAGCCCAGTAAACTTACAGACAGCACAATACAAGCCAAATATGTGTTTCTTAGGCTTGTTATTGCTTCCCAATACTCCTACACAGTGTACTTTTACAAGTGGCAATCGCTTGAAAAAGAAATCACAACATACAGGAAGAACTACCTTACGTTAGCCATCCGTGTACTCTCGATTCTAGCTCTTTGCTCTTAGTCCTAGTAAAGAAGTGGAAGAGAATATAAATAAAGAACGTGTTAGGCAGCAGCCTTTTTCTTATGCTCCGCATCATTCTCAGTCTGTGAGCGTGTGCCTCGCTGGCTCTCCCAGGACGCGGAGGGGCTGAAAAGAAAACCGGCCAAGAGCAGCTCTCACCGCGTGAAAGAGGGTGGCCCGCTCTGTCCTGGACGCCGGACAGAGTCTGGGACCCAAGAGGCCGCTTTGGTTCCAGCTTGGCCTGTTTCGGCCTGAGGACGCCTCGCGCACCCTGCAGCCGCTGCCTTTTGGGCTAAATGCCGTTGCTTTCCTTGGCCAGAGGAAGGATGCGCAGATGGGGAACGCTGAGGCGCACAGTCCGTCGGGGTTCACAGCTGTCGTCGCACAGAAGGCTGTTTCAAGAACGTTCCCTTTGTTAACAGAGGAGCGGCTTGGAATAAGCAGAAAAGTTGATCCCTTTATAAAGGGAATTTCCTCCCCAGTTTATTTTTCCTTCTACAGAGCATTTTAAATTGGAAAAATGCTTTGCAGATGTTGACTTCTGACGAAGTCCTAGACACGATGGCAGCTGCGTAATTCGTTCTTCTCGAGCTCCCTGATCCACCTAATTGGCCTGACGGGAAGGCCGTGCCGTAGCAAGGCTTCCTGGGCCCTGCTCCGTATTTTTGCTTGACGGCAGCGGTAGGACAAGAGCAGCACGTCTTGGCAGTGCGATGTGGGACATCTTATACGTCTCCCTGGGTAGGGTGAGAATAAGGTGCAGAACGGCCATTTTGGAAACAGCTGCATGTTTTCAGGTTTATTTATTCGCTTACATTATTTGTGCGCGGCTTCAGTCCCAAGACTGAGCCATCCATTTGGTTTAACAGAATTGCAAAAATAATTAAAGACAGAATTTTCGGGAGCCTCTTCGGTTCAGCTATTGTTAAACTAGCAGCAATAAAAGGTCATCTCTCCTGGTGTTTGTAAGTTCTCCCAACGGCCATTCCCAATATTCTTCATTGGGAGCAACTACAGCCAAAAATGAACTATGAAAATGAACGGGTGTTTTATTCCCAGACCGAAAGCCTGTTGCTGCATCACAGAGTTTAATATGGTATTTTTATTATCCAGTGTTTGCACTGGATTCTAGTTCAACACCCTGTAATCCGCTTGAGGAGACAATCTGTTTGTCTGGACAACGGGATGAATCCATTATTTGCAAACAGATAGGTGAGAACATTCCTGTAACCCTGAATCAACAGGTGGAAAGACAGCAGAGGAAATAAACGCTGCTCCACCCTGACAGCTGCTTTGGCTGAGGCTGCTCATGTGCATGGAAGCTGGCCATCGGGGGAGGGGGGCACGCGAGGGTTGCGGAGAAGATGCACGAGTCTTTCACCGCTTCTTTTTGGTCCTCTCTAACGTGGTGGCTTTGGGGCAGCAGTATTCGGAAGGGGACCAGATCTGCAATAAGCCTATAGATTAACTCCATAATCCCAGGTTATCGGTTGCCAGAATCAGCAAGGGTCACCGCAAGAGAACGTGTAACTCTTGACTGTGATGGGGTTAGGTCTTTTATTGCACCAATCAAATTATTAATTACAAAGCTACGAGTTTTGCCATATGTTAATTTTCTCTCACTTGACTTCTTCTTTAAAATAAAATATAAAATAGCTATATTAGAGTTGTAACCTTCCTGGGTTTTTCTTTCTCCACGTATAGAGTCAGCCTGTCTCATTTATGGAATTTTCTTGGGAGAGGAATGAAGATTCTTCTGTCAAAAACATCTTTGCACACTTTCCTACTATTTTGTTTTTGCTTTCTGGATTAGGCAGGGACCTTCCATCTAGAAGCATTCAGAGTTCAATGGATGAATTCATGCATGATTTAACCATGGTTTTTTGAATAAGCCATAATGGCCTGTTTCACCTATAACATGAAGCTATTAACTGTGGTTTATAAAACACAATATCAGAAGTCACACGTTGTATTATGCCCGAACTGTGCAATAATTCTATAAAATACGTGGTTGGTTTCTTTCTTGCCCATGCCCCAGTCACCCCTTTGTTCACTGGGGGCCATGCAGCTTCATGGATCACTTTAGGGGACTGCAGTGGTGCAAATGTTGGGGCACCCCAGTCTCGCAGAATAGACGAGCCTAAGATGATCTAGATTTAGGGCTCCCACTGTCTCTCCAAACTCCGCCTCTGGCCGCCTGCATTTGCACATGACATAAAAATCAGGAGCAGCTAAGGTGGAGATTGGTGATACCGCAGAGAGAAAACTGAAGGGGAAGCGGGAAACAGCTTGCTCTGGTCCAATACAAAGGGCAGTGTCGCGTTTTTGTACTATAGTTTTGCAGTCTGTTTTGCTCAGCATATTTTAGGGCCCCAGGACAGATGTGATCTCAAAATCCTTATTCTCCTGCATGTCAAGAGAATCCTGACAGTGAAGTGGAAAAGTCTCCATTGGGCGCCCACATTTGCTTTCATATTCAGTGTAATAACTTTCAGAGAGTCTTGAGTTATGGATTTGGGAGAGAAACCTCCTAAATACTGACATAGGACTTTGGCCGTATCATCTTCATTCCCTTTCACGGATCACAAAAGGTTACATAAAGTGTTCTATAAAAGGATAACCCAGGGAAGATGGTCAGGAACTAGTTTCAGCAACTGTATTTCATTTAAATGTAAGGAAAAGCATCTGATGGTAAGATCTGTAGCACAGTGTAACAGTTGTGGGTTCTCCATCTCTGGAGTTTTTTAGAAGAGGCTGGACAGCTCTCAAGGATGGTTTAATTGGTCTTGCGCCACCTTGCAGAGGGTTGGACCAGCTGATCCTTGTGCTGCCTTCCAACTCCACAGTTCTGTGATTCTGTGTGGTGGTAATTTCATATGTGCAGCAACACGTTCCCACCCTACCCACCGCTAAAACCACCTTGTTGTAGAGCCCCTAGCTCTGTTACTGCGAATCAGATCGTTCAGTTCCCTCTTGAAGAAAAAGTGATCTGAAACTCTAAAACGGTGTCCTCTACCCTTAGGAGTAAATCCTTGAATGACGTCAGTGCCGATGAACTACAAACGATCCGGCAGATGCGTTATGACGAGCTCCAGAGAATAAAAGCTCAGCTGCGGGAGCAAGACCAGCAATGGCAAGATGTAAGTGTCCCGGAAAGGCCTATCTTTGCAGTCCTGCTGGGCACCTCTAGAAGATCGTCCCAGCAAGCCAAAATCAGGCAGCAGCCCGTGGAGATGTGATGGCGCGCGGGGTTGGGTTTTCCTTTAGAAGTATCGGCCAGTGGGAGGAGATGATCAAGGCCGAGGCTGCGCTGTTTGCTCCTCGGGAACAGAGTAGCCGTGGGGGTGAGGCCACGGAGGAACTCCAAGCCGTGGCGGTTCCGATGTGTCCTTTGCTGCTTCCCATGGGCTGAAGTGTGGGAATGACAGCGATGAGTGAGTGGAGCGGAAATGAGCATCAACAACAAGTGAAGCAAACCATGTTGTGAAAATATCTTAATGAGTCAGGACACCTGAGAATCCATTACTGCTTTGGTTTTCAGTCACCCGTTTAAATAACACCAGGTAATTCAAGATAACATGAAGTGCTCCTGAGCTGGGTGATCGGGTTAATAAAAATGCCAGCTCCCACTGCTGGTTTGAATAACAGTGCCTTTAAAATTGGGAGAGGGTCACGGAGAGCTTAGGGAGACGTGCCGATACATCTCGGGCTCCTTCTGTGCAGAGCAGCAGGTGCATTTCCTCCTGCAAAACCTTTAAGCGTCAGGAGGCTGAAAGGCCGCTATTGTTCCGATCGATCGGGGACAGGCTGGGCGAAGACACCTGAGAAGGCCGGAGCACCGGGCGTCTCAGGTGAAAATAGGGCAGCTGCGCAGTCCTCGCCAGGGAACGAGACCCGCGGGTGCTCAGCCGCAGCAGCTCGCGGCCCAGGGTCTCACCGAATATCGGTCCGTGTGGCTTTTTGTGTAGGACCTGGCAAAATGGAAAAGTAGGCGCAAGAGTCACACCTCTGACCTGCAAAAGAAGAAAGAGGAGAGAGAAGAAATCGAGCGAAGAGCTTCTGAAAGCTCAGAAAGGCGCAGCAAAACCCTGAGGGAAATGCAGCAAGACAGGTAATATCTAGTGCGTTTAATGGCTTAGTCTTGGTTATGTTTACTTGGAATTCAGCAGCGCTTAGTTTAATTGATTGCCTTTGAATTTGTTTGGACGCTCGGTTGCTGGCATATTTAATTTTCAGTTCTTCTCTTCCTAATGTTTTGATAATTTTATTCCTAAGTAATTAAAGGATAAAAATCTAAGGGCAATAACATTAATTTACCCACTATGATAATAATTTTAGTACACGTTTTGAAAGGGAAAAATAACCTTTTAATTTAAGTTTAAGTCGCAGTATTAACTGAGTTCATTTTCAACTTCCATGTTTGTTTTTTGCATTAAAATATTCATTTGTAGCTCAATCTTAAACCAGTTTACTTTGACATAAGTCCCACTTCTGCATTCTCAATACATGTCTTATATAACCTTTGGGGGAAATTGGGGGGGGGGGGCGGGGCGGGGAGGGTTTGCCCTGCAAAAGAGCATTAAAAAGTCTTCCCTGGCCTGCCTCCTTTTGTCCTAGCCTAGTGCTATTATGCACCCAGAGCTCTTTTAGTGAAATCCAGAGGGCCCATAATGCTTTCTTAAGAAGGAATGCACAAATAAAATTCTGTATATTGGGTTTGATACCCTAGGCTCTTAAAGTAGATCCCAATGTTGATCGAGCAATGTTATGCATTTTACCTTTTAAGCTGAAACGTCCACAAACCCTCTTTATCTGGCAGGCATAGGATTTTTTTTAAAAAGCCCAAGAAAAACACGCCACTCGTTAGCATCCTGAAAGTAGTCCATGTTACCTTTGGGGACAGAAAAATGTTGCAGAACAGTCATGAATCTTGCCGTCTCCATCTTCCCTTTGAATCAACATAATTGCAAACTTACACACACACACACACACCACTTGTGAGGTCAGTCCTAAGTGACCCAAAGCCCTTGCCTTTCTTCTAGGGTGAGGCGGGATCAGGCTGCCCTGAGGAACTCTTGGGAGGAGACGGAGCCAAGGGATTCCTCCAGCAATGACGTCTTTAGCGAAGAGAAAGCACCTCCAAAAGTTTGTGTTCCAAGTGAGGCGGATGGTGGCTTGAAGGCAGGAGAAAATCATGAGCAGGGTGGCCAAAAACCAGAACGTGGGGCAAAGGCCGAACCGCCGATCTCAGCTCAGAGCCTGGCCAGAGGAAGGAGAGAGCCCCCTTTGCCAAGTTCCCCTTCGGCGAACGCACAAACCAGGTCCGGTCGGGTTTCAGCTTCCCTCCCGAGAAGTTACCAGAAGACCGACACAGCCAGGTTGACGTCGGTGGTCACCCCGAGGCCGTTTGGGGCCCCTCTGAGAGGAATTTCATCGCTTCCCAGATCCTTTACGGTAAAAACTGGCTTGTGTCTGAGACTTGGTGGAGCAACTGTTGCTAATTTTACACTTCAGCTCCTTTTCTAAGTGCAGTCACTTATTTAAAATATAAAGAATAATATGTAATATGTTTGTGTGTATATAGACACACAAACCCCTTATGGAGATTTCCAACTGAAGTAATAATAAAACTATTCACTTAAAAGGAATAAAAGGGTGACATTTCACTCTGGATTTGTAACTGTGCGTCTACCATTTGTGTATCATCACATCATACTCAGTGTTTGAAATCTATTCATTTATTTGTAAAATGTATCCACCCCCTCAATTCCAAGGGGCCTACATAGGTTTGTGTACTAAGTCCTTGCAACCTGGTCTTTCATGGTTTCATCCGGATTAGGGGGATCTGACTTAACAGCACACAACAATAACTCTGTCTTAAAGCTGCTGATAATTAGCAAGGTGCTTCGGGCCTGGGAAAAACTGGGGAAGGTTTTAAGTAGGTGCTGCTCAAACCAATGTTGGAAATGTCTCTCTTGTGTCTCTAAAAAATGTCTCTAAAAACCTCCCCCAGATGGATGCAGCTGTGAAATACAATGGAGGAGTCGAAGGGTCCAGGAGGGCTCAGTCGGGGATCAGCAGGGGCCCACAGGCTCAGGCAGGAGGGGGGCAAAGCCAAGGCCAGATGGAGCCCAGAGGTCCAGAAGACAGCAAAAGTAGGACAAGCCACTTGCTTGGGGAGCACCGAAGGGGAGTGCCTGAGTTGGATCCTGAGTGGGATCATCACGCCAGTCCCGACTCAGTGACCGTCGCATCTTCCACCCCCAAAGAGAGAACCCTTTCAGGGACCGAGGAGTCAAGATGGCAGGTAAGTTGGAGAGATGCTCCTGTTCGTGTTATGCTGTCCCCCCAATGCACAGGAAGCTCTACACCGCGAAGAGGGAGAAAAGAATTAGGCACTGCTTATTAGCTAGCGAAGATGGTGGATAACTTCCTTAGAGAAGGGAATCTTGAGGTGGTCAGCCTTGTGAATAAAGGGGAAGTTCTTCTCATAAGTCACAATTGTGACTGAATGGTTGGACTTGAAGCAGTTTTCTAGGGCTCGGTAGTTCATGAGACCTTCTCTAGAGAGGTCAGGACAGGGACAGAGAGGGCCAGAGCTTACGAAGAACTGTTTGAAGGGACCAGAAGTTGCTTAACCCAGTGGTTAATCCTTCAGGAAATGCCTTCTTAGCTGCAGTGCTCTGCTGAGATTCAGTCCAGGAAGACCTCGGCTTCTGTCTCTTCAGGACGGCTTTATTTGATGGCCATCTCTCATTTTAGTGTTCTGACTGATTTCTAGAACTGCAAACCAGTAGGAAGGTTTTTAAATCACTTAAGATGGCAGGAGAGACAGAACGTAAGTACACAAATGCCCCTGCTGGGCCTGAAACAAATTAAAAAGATGTAGCTAAGGTAATGTGGATGAATGACAGCTGAAATTCTGAATGCAGGGGATGTAAAGAAATCAGGGGAAATAGCTTGTCCACAAGCCAGTAAGTCAAGTGCTATTGCATCTACAGATATCTATGCACTTAATGACTAACAAACCTCCTGGTTAAGAAATGTCAGACCCTAGAAACTGATCCAGTGACATTTTTTCCCCCAAACAGTTTTAATTGCAAGCCTCCCCTCTTTCTGAAAGCTTTTTACAACCACCTAAATTGCCAGTCACTGTAAATTTAAGTGAAAAAATACTTCTTAAATATATTAAATTGTAGGCTACAACAGTCTCTTTTTAAAAGAAAAAACTTTCTGTAAGGATGCTAATTTTCAGTTATTCTTCCTGCATTCCCCAGTAGTCAGCTCCAAAAACTTGAAAAAAAGTTAAATATATGGACTATGACATATTAGCTGCAGGAAGAAGAATGATTCAAAAAATGTCTGTTTTTCCTGTACAAAAATCCTATGCAGGAATGGTGAATTTTCTGAGTTTTTCTGTATTAAAGCTGTTACTGTACCTGGATCAGAACTTGAGACCCAGGAGTGCATAGCATCACGTGCCCACCTGCCAGCAATCAGGAGTCTCCCTGACTGCTTTTCATTAAAGTTTGCAATCCCAGCTGAGATTGGTCATCTCAGTCAGAAAGGCATGTTTCTCCAAACTGGTGATAGTGGCATTTTCTATTCCTCCTGAAATGGAAGGAGAAAAGAAATGAAAATATCCCTGTTTAAAATGGTATTTTCTAGTAATGAAATTATCCTTGCTAATAATTTCCTCAGCACGTTAACTTTTAGTTGGAGTTGTTCTTCTAATGAGACTCCTAAGCAAGGCCCAGGTCATTAATATAGTTGCTTACCGGAATGCATAAATTGGGAATATAAATTTAATTATCAAATAACCCTTGCATTTTAGATGTGCAGATACTTTCAGCTACACAGTACATAATTTAAAAGCCAACATTGCAATGAGCTTTGCTTGTTTAAGGGATAGACTTTCATTCATGTTGGTCTCTCCCTCCTCCTCCTCCTCCTCCTTCCTTTTTTTAGGAGCAATACAGTGATATGAGGATCAGTATAAACCAGAAACCAGGCAGTAGCCGTAGCTTTGGATTTGCCACATACCAGAATCCTTCTGGTGTCTTCGTAAAATCAATAGAAGAAGGTAAATACCAGTATTTAACTCTTGCACATTCTTTGGGAAAGTTACTGTAATAGGAAGGAAGGAAGGAAGGAAGGAAGGAAGGAAGGAAGGAAGGAAGGAAGGAAGGAAGGAAGGAAGGAAGGAAGGAAGGGGGAGGGAGGGAGGGAGGGAGGGAGGGAGAGAGAGAGAGAAAGAAAGAAAGAAAGAAAGAAAGAAAGAAAGAAAGAAAGAAAGAAAGAAAGAAAGAAAGAAAGAAAGAAAGAAAGATGGATGATCTCAAGAATTCAGCTTGCAAGAATGTGAAAAAAAAATGTGGACATGCCAAAGTTTAATTCAAAATTGACTTGCTTTAAGGTCCTGGTGGTTCTTTCTAAAGCCCCAAACAGTTTGATATCAGCATTCGGCTGAAGGACCATCCTGTCTCGTATCAACCTACCTTTACTATGGACATTGGGGGTTATGTAAGACATTCTGGGGTAACTTTCCAGCCCTGAAGTGCCCCCATCCAACTTCAGGATGGACAAATTGGTCTTGCCCAAAAAGGCCTTCTTCTCCTTCATAAAAAAGGGCCTTCTCTTGGTGTTATACAAACTTTCCTGGCACCATTCTTTTATTCCTTTCAGCTCCAAGTTAAAAGCTTATTTGATTGGGCATCTGAATTATTGACATTTAAAATTGTGATTTTTAATTTTAACTCAGAATTACTACTTCCTTTTAAAACTTAATGACGGTTGTTAGGATGGTGCCAAGCATTCAGAAGGGTCTTCACTTGAGACCAGCACCTCCCCTCAGAGCATTACTTCGGCCCCACCTTCTTCCCGCACCTGCTCGGAAAAGCGTCCACCAGGGACAGCGCTTCCATGCACCCCCAAATCTCTGAAAGCGCGCAGCTGCCTTAAGGCCTTCAGGGAGAGGCTTTGCTTGCACTCACATGCTCTGAGAAGCACCTCTTTTGAATGCTTTGCAGAGTCTGACTCTCGATTATATAGAGGTTGTATGTTGCTTCATTGGAGCAAAAGTTTCATCCCCGTGGTGTTGCTTTCTGCCTTTCTTTCAACAGGCAGCCCTGCAGACTTTTGTCAGTTGGAAGTTGGGGATGAAATCCTCTCCCTGGGGGGCACCAGCATTTCACACCTGGACCAGGGCGAGTGGGAAGGTGCCATCAGCCGGGCCCTGGAAAGTGGGCACCTCGTCATGGACGTGAGGCGGCATGGAAGGAAGGGTGCGTTTTTACTTGCATTGAGTACAATGTGAGCTGTCTGTAAGTTTTATTATGGTGGATGGTTTCTGAATACTTACAGCCTCCAGCAAGAGCTGATGTTTTTTTTCCATTCAAGTATCTTTGGTTAGTATTCCTACTTTTGTGAAAACAGCTTTTGTTGCAAGAAATATTTTACGCTTATTATTTGGTCACTGTTGCATGTATTACACTGTAAATACCTGCTTGAGCAAGTTTACTTTCTAGAAATTAGGAGGCCATCATCTGGAGTAGGGATGTTCCTGGGTCACCACCCCTTGGAAAGAGTTGATCTCAATGTACTTTGTTTCTTGTATGGCCCCATTCTCTAGACGATGATCTGTGCGAAGTCACTAGGATCAACTCCGCTTCCCAGCCTTTTGAAATTATTTAAGTTGTAAAATAAAGTTGCTGTTAGTAAACTTGCTGTTTATTGTGCACGCTTTTGACTAATTCTTGCTTTGGGGAAAAGGCGGTCTTTCGTAAGAGCCCTAATAGGTTGTCCCACATTAACATTCCAAATCACTCCTTCCTTCTCCTGTCCTCTGTTCTTTTTTCCTTTTTGTGTGTTATTTGGATGTATTTTTGTCAATTCTCTTTACACTTTGACATCCCTCTGTCTACTTTTTTAATTTCTTTTGATCTCCACGTACCAATCAGATTGGGGCAAAGACCAGCCTTTCCTGCCATTTGCAAGGCACAAAATCCTCAATCTTACAAGTATGGCTACCAACATTATAGGTACACCAGAAAACAAATGGATTGATGCGACATCGGGAGATCACACTTCAACACAAAGTCAACAAATGTCAGAAAAAGAGTTGCACAGCCATTTCCAGAATGATGTAAGTATGGATATGTGCCTCTAGAAGAACTCTAGAACTTCAGCCATGGGCAGTTGCAAGATGTAACACTGTCCTTTGACCCTAAAATCTGGGAGGGGGGAGGGGGCAGATACCGTCTCCTTCTGTATAGATATTGTAGTGACCTAGAGACAGGGAGTATCTTCTGTTGTTGTTCTTAAGTGACTACAACACATGGTATTAATATAATGGATTCATCTGCTAGACTAGAGTTTAGAGGCTTACAGGGCTAAACTCTGAGGTAAAGACAGACAGGATGCCGTTTAAGGGCATGCATTCAGTATTTGAGATACAGTGTGGGGTAGTGGTTAAAAGCATTGAGCTAGGAACTGGGAGATGGTGAGTTCTAGTCCCGCCTTAGGCATGAAGCCAGCTGGGTGACCTTGGGCTGGTCCCGCTCTCTCAGCCCTGGGAAGAAGAAGAAGAAGAAGGCGGCCAGGGCAAACCGCCTCTGAACATCTTGCCAAGAAAATGGCAGGGACTACTCCAGGCAGATGCCAGGAGTCAAGGCTGACTCAAAGGCACGTGCGCACGCGTGTGTGCACACACACACACACACACACAAGCATTTTCCTTAAACTGGGCCCACAAGAATTTTCTCCACGTTCTGCTCTTCCCTATGCGCAGAAGTCAACTCCAGCTGCCCAGTTAATCAGTGAGGCCAGAGGAGAACGTCCCCGATGTAAGGGCAAAGCAGCTAGGACTTCAGCCTCAGAGCGTGGGCGGCCCCGTCAGACGGTGGCTCCGTGTTTGGTCCAAGAGCGGCTAACAGCCCATAAAGGGGGCCGCCCACTGCTGCCCGCTCCCCCGTCCCATTCGCGCAAAGGCAAGGCAGCGGCCTCGGTTGCTCTCACAGCAAGTGGCACAGCATTCCTAGGCCTCCAAGAAGCTTGTTTCTTGCCCTAATTCAATCCTCAGAAAGCGTATATTCCCTTTAAAAGGAAAGCCCTGATGCTCCCTGTAAGGTTCTGATCCATAACAAGGATCAGGGATTTTTCTGAACTGTTGGTTGCCAGCCAAGAGAAGAGAATTAGCTTTGCTTCTCTTGGCTTTGCTGAGCAGTCCCTGTCTTGACTCTAACTTTTTGCTCAGTGAATTCATTCATTCCAACAAATCTCTGGCTATTGAAGTAGTATTTGCCGCGTTTTGTGTTACCTTGGGCAAGAGAGAGATACGATGAAGTTTTCTCCTGAGTCTGACAACATAAAATAGCTTTTCCTTCCTATGAAGAAATTCAGGAGAATACGTTCATTCCATATGACTTCTGAAATGCGCATAAAAATTAAAATGCAGCTTTTCTGGGCATCAGCTTTCAGCTAGTTGTTCGGTTCCTCAGAAGGGCCCAAGTCAGATGGTATCTTCCGGAGGTTAAAGAAAAGGCTAAATTAAAGCCGTGGTATGCCAATTCTCTGTTTCCAGGGCTCTGAAACAAAAGTCAATGGAACGCAAGACGATCCAAGCTACTGTGAACAAAAAGGTAAAACAGCGTTGTATACCTGGTTATAATTGAAGTAAGAGATCTTAATTTTTATGAGCTTAGCTGCAGGAAGGGACAATTATATAATTCGTAAAGATAAACCATGTTTTATTGGGTGCTAATAAAAACACAGTGGGTTTATGTTCTGTAGTAGCTGGGTCAGAAGAAGCGTAAGGCAGAGATGCACAAAGGTAATACGACCAGTGGAGATTTTCGCCAGCTCTGAATCCTCTCCCTCCCGACTCCATTTGTGCGTGCTGGGGAGGATGGGTTAACAGCCTCTTCCAAAAGAATGGTCGAGCTTAACAAAAGCCTTGATCCTGGCCCAGCATATCGGTCTGTGCGCCTTACGAGGCTTGGGCCTCCTTTTTTTAAATTTTTTTTTAGCTTTAGCCTTTTTATGGGAAAGCGAAGGGGGGGAAAGGGCAACCTGTAACCCAATGCTGGCCTGCACTGTCAGCTAGGACGGCGTGCCGATGGTAAGAGCGCGAGCAACAGGAGGGCTTGTCTGTTCCTTCCCAGCCCAGCTTGCGGTACGGCCAGCAGCCACCTGGGAGGGGCTACGCCGGCCTTTTAAGGGGCCCGTCGTGTGGGTTGCTCTTAAAGCTTAGCTCCTCCTCGCTCTAAACTGGGGTGAGCTCCTTCCCAAAGGACAAAATGTAGAAAGGGGCTGCTTGAGAAGACACGCCATTTCTCCAAGGAGTTCAAGACGATGCTGTAGAGTTACCACTCCACGTCACGTGGTTTAGGCTGAGAGGTGACGATGGGTCAGGCTCGTGGGTAGGGCAGGACTGGCCCTTGGCCCTTCCTGGCTGCAGGACCCGCTGGTTTGGTTCTGATCTGGGTGCTTGAACAGGGCTGGATTAGTGAGGAGTGGAGTATTAACCAGAGCAGTGCGCCAGCCTTGATTTAGGCTCTGGGAGATCATTCCCAAAGCGATGACCCATTTGCTTGAATGCAGCCGAGTCAGTGCCTTGAACGTTTGTCCGGTGGATCTCTGTTCAATAAAATTAGACCACACCACACTGACCTGTTTTGTATCTCCGTATTTTTTTTTCAAATAGACACAGAACCTATTTCTTTGAAAAACTTAAAAAGGAGGTCCCAGTTTTTTGAACAAGGTAAAAGCAATCAATACTCCCCAAAGCTAACATTTCATGTAATTTCATGAAATCGTTCCCCCCTGTGCCTTCTTTTAATCAGTCCGCGGTGTTGGGTTCTATCGTGCCAACTTTCTTAATCTCTCTCCGTTCTTTCCTTAGGAGCACCAGGTTCCCTTTACAATTCATGGGTGTACCTTTGTGGTAATGGGATTTGTGTGTTCCTTTGTCCCTCAAACCTTTCACACTCTTGACGAGCTCAAATCCTGTTCGTAGCGAGCACCAAATGTAGTACAGGAGTTTCTCATTCGATCTGCAGCTTTCCTCCAATGTGCTGAAATACGGCAAACTTGCATTACGTAAAATGACCAGGCCGAAAGAGATGATAAATTTTAAAGTCGTATTTATTATTACAGTTGGTGCATCTGTGTGGAATAGATGGTTAAGGAATACATGCCTTATCACCAGGAGCCAATTTTAATCCTCCAAGAACTAAAGGAAGCGTTTGGGCTAGGAATCATACGTCACGGTTCTTGAAAGCTGCTGGGAGTGTGTGTTGCATGCTATGTGTCACCGTTTTCACCCTCACTTCAGAGTCTTGCGTTTGTTATACGTGGAATGTTTTGAAGTGATAAAGACAACATTTCTCATTTACTGCCCTGTTATGTATTACCCAAGTCTCTTTTCCCGGTGTTATTTTCCCATTGTCTCATTTTCTTCAGAATAATGTTTCCGCAGAAAAGACAAGAGGCCTCTCTTGGTCCTGATGACATCCTGCTCTCGGTGTCTCTCCCAAGTGCTCTTTTATGTCCGAGCTGGTCATGCAGGCCAGACTTCCCCAAAGGCAGAATGTGACTTTATCAGAAAAAGACTGGGAAAGGAAAGCAAAGAAGCGGCTGGGAAACTGCCGCTTGATTTCCTTGTTCTCCTTTGGACAGCCCCTTTCGCAGTATCATGTTTTTGCGCAAGAGGTGCGCGTTGTTCGGGCCTCTGGTTTTTGTTTGGTTTTTCTGCGCCAGCTGAACATGTCGCATCAAAGCTCAGCTTTGCTCTTTGCCCCACACTCCAAGGGGCAAAACTCTTTATGTCCGGAGAATTAATTTCTCACCCCCCACCCCAGTAGAGAAAATACTGCCCAACTAACACATTTGGGGGAAAGTGCACAGATATCCTCGCTCCCCTTGCTTTAACTGTGCGAAATAGTTAATGTTCTGTCACTGTGGCCCCAAATCCCATGGCAATTATTCATTCATTGTAACTCTCTGAAAGTCTGGGAATTTGTCCATGCGTAAAGCTAATGCAGGAAGATTGGCTGATTTTATATTTGGTCTTTCGTTGTTGTTTTGGATGTACTGTCTTGGAAGCCTTATGCTGAAGGGTGGATTTGAATCAGGTGACTCAATCTAATCAGCAGGATCCCATAAAAGATAAAATGTGATTTAAACACTACAGTACTTAGCAAGTCAGTCAGGAGGCATTTGTGGCAGAGTAAAGATGGGTGGTGGGTGATGTGACGCATCGAAATGTCTGGGATGGGCAGGAAGGGTCCAGCAAGGTGAAAATTGTCACCTGGGGACAGCGAGGGGATGGCCCAGGATAGCGGAGGGAGGAGGTGGGCAGGTGAGCCATGATGCTACCGGAGGGTGCAAAGAGGGAGGCTGGGTCCGTGCAGGGAGCGCGATGGAGTGCGGTGGAACAAGGAGCTTGTGAGGCGCTGGATCCCAGGGAAGGAGTGGGACGCGTGTGTCCTTTTCTACCCATACTGAAAAAGTAAAAGAAAATGGATTATAAAATGAGCAGCTCTTGAGTGCTGGAACTACGGGGTTTGTGGATCTTCGGTGCTGAGATCGTTGCATGAGACAATTCCGAAACTCTGTTCGGAAGAGCGAGTTGGAAGGCTGGATTCCATTTCTGTCTTGTATTAACGTTTTTGGATAAGCTACTTATCTGTTAACCTTTGACCTTTGCCTCAATGATTGTGGCCATTGCAACAGTAATTTTATAAATAAGTGTGCTCAGGTCACTTTTCTCAAAATTTCTCAAAATTCTAGATGTCGCCCCATCAGCCAGCAAAGGTTGGCATGGCCTTCCTGACATGTTTGTTTTTTAAGATCATACATTTTTTATTGGTTGGTGATTGGGGAATTATTTTAGGAAGAAGGGATAGTTGGAAAAGATACAGGAATGTGGATTCCCTGATGAAACAGTATTCTAGCGCTCTTGGAAATGTTCTTGTCTTAGATTGTCTTCTCAGACTTTATTTTTGGTATACTGGCATAATAACCCATGAGGGTACCATCAATACTTTACTGTTGTCTCTGTATAGCAACTATCAGGCTTGATTAGAAAAATGTGGAATTCATGGTGTAAATATGAAGCCAATGTAACAATTTTCCTTCGTATGACTATAAGAGATATTTGCTCATGTGAAGGTGTTAGGTGAGTCCCTGACCTGAAAAAGGGGATGGATCCCAGTACAGCCTTCTAGTTTGGGTTGAAATGGTCTTTTCCAGATAACAGTAACCAAGACTTTTCTACCCTCTTTTTTTTTTTTTTAAATTCTTATGAACCACCCAGGAGGCCCAGAACCTGCAATACTTGATGTAAGTAATGCTCTGTGGTGATGATGATGATGATGGTGGTGGTGGTGGTGGTGGTTGGTCGCACAGTCAGCCAGATGTTCAGACTGGATTTGGCATTTTTAACTACCTATCTATTGAGTCCTTCCCAGGGACCTGGGATAGGCAGATGTTGTTGTTGTTATTTTAAATGTATTGGCCACCCAACCCTGATGGACTCTTAAGAAAGAGTAATTATACAGCATAGAAGGCAACAGCAATATACACCCAGAAATAAACATTAATATATGATCAGGTAATGTATATAATAGTACATTATAAGAGAGAAACATAGTTAAACCCCAACCGCATGTTATCATAGTATGCATTTTAAAGTGGAAAACAATAGTCATTTTTTCCTCAGTCAGGCTGATATTCGATTCTGAAGGCCTAAGGAAAAAGAAGGAACAAATCAGGGGAATGACTCTTTTTTTTTAATGTTATTTCCCAGACATTAATATTTCTACCTGCAAAATGCTATTAATTTGCTTATAAAGCCAATATCACATATTTTGGGCTATTCAGAATTTAGTGGAAAATTGCTGATTTAAGTTTTTTTGTTTTTTGTTTTTTTTAAAAAAACAGTGCTGTCCTTGCTAATAACTAATTGCGTGGAATAGTGTCTTCATGTTCAATTACGTCTCTTCTTTTATTTTCAAGGTAGACTGTGAGGAATGGGGCTAAACCCTTTGACCTCATTGACAATTTGTTCTCCAAAGTTTTCTCCTCCTCTCTCCACTCCCGGCCAGTGGGTTAGATTGGATTCCAGGTTGATTGAATTAGATGGATAGGCTTCTAGGGCTATTTGGGTCAACCCAGTGAAGAAGGGGAAGCTGTATGGCCCCCTTTGCCCTGCGCAGCATTGACCATGCACCCCTCCCCCCGTCAGAAACCGAGTGCCAGCTCTGCATTGATCCTTCTCGAGGCGGCCTGAGGAGAGCCATCTGCACCGGCTAACCCTTTGCTTCCGTCTTGCAGCTCCCCGTTCCACCCATTGCGGCTCCAGGCCGCCGGACTTGGGATCAAGAAGAAGAAAGGAAAAGGCAAGAGAAGTGGCAGGCAGAGCAGGAGCGCTTACTCCAGGTCTGGATGCAGCTGCGCAGATAACCGTCCCTGCCAGGGCTCTCTCTGGGCTCTGGGAGCAGAACCTCTTCCCTAAAGCACATTTGGCTGCTTAGCCTCTGTCAGTGCGCCATTTTCTGTGTAAAGCGGTTAAGGATAGAGACCCTCCCCCAAAATACTATATCCAGGTAGCCAGCTTGAAGGGTAATTCTGGATCGATGCATTTAGCTGCACGTCCAGCGGCGTTGGATGGATCTTTGCCCAAATAAAGATGGGAGTTGTTTAGTGGCTGGGTCTCTTGGGTCTCGATATCAGTCTAGAGGGAGGAGCTTCAAGGGCAAAACGTAGGC
Organism: Python bivittatus; assembly: GCF_059951505.1. NCBI lineage: Eukaryota > Metazoa > Chordata > Lepidosauria > Squamata > Pythonidae > Python > Python bivittatus. The sequence goes on from NW_028277053.1 coordinate 19,818,183, forward strand.
CCTCTGATAGCATTTTTACTACATATTCTAGGTCTTACAAGTTGCTAAAAGGTGTGGGAGAAAAGCTAGTAAAGCTAGCGCTGGATAACACCTCAAGAACTTGGCAATATTGCATTGATTAATCAGCACTGTACCATATAAAAATGTTTCTGGCCTTCTGTATCTTCTCTCACCTCTGAGGTGACAGAACCCCTTCCATAAACTTTGGATTAAGATAAAAGTTTAGAGAGGACCAAGCTGGGAGTGATTCCAAAACGCTGAATTTATCCTGACATTCGAAAGCCTGGGACACCCAACGGGCCATTTAGCTGTGATGCCTCCGGGTCTCCCTAGGATCAAAAAGGCGGAAGGTGGAGCAGAGCAAACGGAACTGCCTTTAAAAGTGGGGGAGTTACTCTGTCAGATGTATGGAACAAGATGCTTGGCAGAACGATGAAATGGAAGAGAAGAATCTATATAAAAGAAAATGGGGGGGGGGAATGCTACAGAAATGATGAAAGAAAGGCGTCGTACAGTGGTGAGGCTGCAGGTCTAACTGGAAAAATGTTACAACATGGATCTGGTTGGCTTCTGGGGCGGTTGTGCCGCTTGTTTAGCGTGCGTGTGAAGCGTTTGTCTGTGCCAGATGATTGGAGGAAGGCCACTGCTGCTCCCCTCTGGAAAGGGGGCGTGTGAGGCACGAGGCAGCGAGACAAAAGCGGCTGGAAGCGGCGACCGCCCTCTCACCCCAGTGGGCTTAATTCCGTTGGCCGCCTGCTTCTTAGTCCCCCTCTGCCCTTTGCATGGTGTCGCTTGCCCGAGGGGGATCGCTGGGGGGGGGCTAGGGAGGGAATGTCTCCTGCCTCCCTGCGGCTCCTCTTGGCGTGGGCTTTCGGCTGATTGCTTTTTCCTCGCAGGAGCAGTACAGGCGTGAGCAAGAGCGGCTGAAGGAAGAGTGGCTGAAAGCGCAGCGGGAGGCTGAAAAGGAGATCTCCCACTCCTCAGATGAGGTCAGTGCTGAGCCTTGTTGCGGTTCGGCCTCTCTTGCAGAGAGGCAGGATTCGCTCTTGAGCTCGTCAAGGCAATTTCCGAAACGATACTTCTGGGAAACAGGAAGGCAGGCAGCCCTGTTGCTTCGCTGCGAAAAGTCTGAATATAGACGAAGCATAAACCTCAAAAAAGGCAAAGTGTTTTGGTACTGTTGCCATGTAAATCACATACCCAGACTTGTAGCACAAATCCAGCAAGAAAACTCTTTGCCTTTCCTGAGATGTCAGTAAAAATCACAAATGAGCTACCAAAGTCTAGGAACTGTCGTCAGACACCGTAGTGTTGGGAATGACAATCAAGAGAACTCGTGTGTCTAGCAATGGCGTATCATCTCTACATGCATACATTACAAAGCAGCACAAAAAAATGATGCAAACAGAAATTGTCGCCAAACAATGCAAGGGACCTTCTGAAGTCCTTGGCTGGACTGCTCTCTTGGTGTAGCTTCACAAGCGTTGTAGATTAAAAATGCAGTTAAAATGGGTTGGCAGAACAGCAGAGTCCCAGGAAGGCCGATCTGCGTAGAAGATACCATAGTAGCTGAAGGAAGTACTGTTTTTTTAGATGCGCAACTTTATTCATTTCAACTTTATTTGGGCAAATTCAGTTTTGAAAGGTACAGGATTCTTTGGTTTTTTCTGCCATCAACCAGCTAGCCTAAAATAAAATTAATCTAACCAAGGTACAAGTACTTCATTGTCCAAAGCATTCACATTTCAGCTATGCAAAATTAAGGGCTGTATTTGGTGGTATCTATATAGCTTGTGGTCATTTATTTATTTACCAGATTTGTATAGCCGCCCATCTCATGAAAAGTATGGTGGGATCCAGCGATGGTTTCTTGAGGAGGGGGCAAACCAATACCTCCTCAAGGGGTGGCAGAACAACCCCCTCCCTCAAGGAAGAATTAACCACTGCTAGGATCCAACCACACAACACCCTCTAGCAGCCTTAACTAGCCAGGAGGGGCATGGATCTAAGATCAGGTGGCTGAGCTCACAGTCCTAAAGACCCTGTCCACTTCCTCAGGCTCAAACAGTTCAATTCATTCCCAGGTAACCAGGCAAGACTGTACCTCAGTCATCTCCCTCAGACCTGTATCAAAGCTGGCGTCCAACTTGGAATGAATTTGAGTGATGTTGTCCAACAGATGCTCTGCAAATTCCTCTGCCCAGTGTTGTAGGTGCACCTCCAAGTCCTCCTTCCCCAGGAGAGCTCATGTCATCTTAAACAAAGCTGCCAGATGGCTATCCGTGGGCGCAATAATAACGGAGAAGTGTTGTTGCTTCGCCACTCTTACCGCCACAAGGAAGGCCTTAATAGCGGCTCTCACTGTGTTTGATCAAATTCGTCCTTCGTCGACCTCCAGAGGTGCTCTAGACATGTCTTCTCCTGTTTCATCTCCCTCGGCTCCTCCGTGAACCACAGGGGGTGACGGGATCCATGAGAGAGGAAAGGTCCCATGGGTGCGATCCGATCCAAAGCCACACTTGCCCTCTCATTCCAAGAGACAGCCAAGGCTTCAGTCAGACCCTCAGGAATAGCTAGATAAAGATTCAAAAGGACTTCAATCATACCCCGAGATAGCATGCATAGCAACTTTGTTTTTTATCCAGCAGGTAACAGTGAATAAGGTGCAACAAAAATAATTTATGATTTTAACATAGGTATGATGAGAAGGATTTAAAATGTAGCATATTCTACAAGTGATTCTTAAAAAACATTGTAAATATGGGCCATGCCTCAATAATTAAGTTAACAATAATTCCATCTCTCTCCAACTCTCTCTCCAAACAGTACTTCCCCTCATTTTATATCTGTAATCTTCCTTGAGATATATTAGTCAGCCTTTCCTATCTGTTAAGTCTAAAATCCCAGATTTCTGAACCAGCATATTTTTGCATTGCCTGGAAATTTCAGGAATTTCATCCCCAAATATCTGGAAAACATTAGAGGGGAAAGGCTGAATTACACTGACTGCTCATGAAGTCATTGGGCTCCATGGGGATTAATCCAGGGCCTCTTTCATTCTAGCGTTATACCTGACTTAGTTCTCTAATGCGTAAATATAGCTTGGTTTGTCAAATTAATATATTTGGTATTGCTGCTGAACATTCAGAAATGTACCTGAAATAGTATAAAATTTGTATCCACCGCATAGTGTCTGGGTCTGTTCTTTTACATCTATGCTATGCCACTTGATGCTTGCCAAGTGTGAACATTCATATGTAAATCTCCCCAAAGACTCCAAGATGTAGCAGTTGCCTATGATGGTCTTCTGAACGAGTCACACAAAGAATTAATGTTATGGAGGGATCACTGCTTTGGCATATAGGACGCACCTTATGCAAGGTTGCCAGGTTCAGTCCCTGATATTTGTATTCAAAAAGAAAAAATAATAATAATAATCTATTTTGTGTATTGTGGAAAATTCCTGTGTATAGTGCTCTTGCTAGTTGTTGTAGACAATCAGCTGGATGTTTGGATGGCCTGACTTGACATAAAGCCAATTCCGAAGACAGGTGGAATATCTTTTCCTTGATTTCTTTAGCGCAGTGATCCAAATCTCTGTTACTACCTGGAATATCTTTCCAATGAAAGACCCATCATGTATATCTCAATTCATAGCAAAGCATATTTAACTAACTTTATACTCTGTGTTTAACTTGTACAAAACTTGCATTCTCTTCTAGGAACAGACTATCCTGACATCCCCTGCTATGTCTGGAAGTGTACAAGAGCCCCCAACTTCTTTGTGGGAAAGAAATGGAAGTAACAGGACTGATTATCTTAGTTCTGAAAGAAAATGGGAAGAGGAAAGCAAACCTGAGAATCAGGGAAAAGATAAATGTCTAAGTGAGCTAGCAACAAGCAGCTTACAACAGCAAGCAATTTTACAGGGGGAGCAAAAGAGAAAGTTACAAGAAATGGAAAATGGGAAGGAATGTAATGTGCAGGACACAGTATACTATGCAAAGGAACCAAGTTATCAGGAAGAAATATCTCAGCAGCCACTGGTGGAATCAGTCAAGGAACCAAGATATCAGGATGAAGTACCTCAAAAGCCACAGGTAGAACCTGTCAAGGAACCAAGGTATTGGGAAGAAGCATTTCAGAAACCACAGGTGGAACCTTTCAAAGAAGCAAAGTATTGGGAAGAAGCATCTCAAAACCTGCTGATGGACTCAACTAAGGAACCAAAGTATGGTGAAGAAACATCTCAGAATCTGCTCTTTGAACCAATCAAAGAACCAGGGTATCAGGAAGAGACATCTCAAAAGTTACTATTGGAACCACTCAAGGAACCAAGATATTGGGAAGAAGCATCTCAAAAATTTCATGTGGAACCAATCAAGGAACTAAGATATCGGGAAGAAGCATCTCAAAACCTGCTGATGGAACCTAACAAGGAACCAAGGTTTTGGGAAGAAGCATCTCAAAACCTGCTGATGGAACCGATCAAAGAACCAAGGTATCAGGAAGGAGCATCTCAAAACCTGCTAATGGAACCAATCAAGGAACCAAGGTATCGGGAAGGAGCATCTCAAAACCTGCTAATGGAACCGATCAAGGAACCAAGGTATCGGGAAGGAGCATCTCAGAACTTGCTAATGGAACCGATCAAGGAACCAAGGTATCGGGAAGAAGCATCTCAAAACCTGCTGATGGAACCTAACAAGGAACCAAGGTATCAGGAAGGAGCATCTCAAAACCTGCTAATGGAACCAATCAAGGAACCAAGGTATCGGGAAAAAGCATCTCAAAAGCTGTTAGTGGAACCTATCAAGGAACCAAGATATTGTGAGGAAACTTCTCAGAATCTGCTGGTGGAACCAGTCAAGGAAGTTTCAGTGCAAAGATTCCAGTATCAAAGGTCTGCATTATTCTGTTCTATAATCTTAGATTTAAGGTTTAGGAAAGACATTGTGGAAATTCTATGAAAGCTGGATTATTAATGCGCATGACAGAAAGCCATAGTACCTTGTGGGCTGATGCCCAGAGTGGGCATGGGAGTCACGCTTATGCTGAGACTTGCGCAATCTTCTCTTAGGTCCCAGACAGTAAGTGGGTGTGATCTTCCCCCTGGTTCCCAGCATTTCTGGATGGAGTCTTTGTCGCCGTGTGCGGCGTGAACCTTCCTGGCAACCTTCTCCACTTCAGAAAACTGAGGAAAGGGATTGTCACAGGAGCGCAGGGACTGTCCCGCTGCGTCCACGAGGTGTCCCTTCCCTAGACTCCTCAGGGAGTTGGTTGAATCCTCACTGCCCCTAAAAACATGGCGTGATGAGACACCTGGTGCTGTGGGCCACCCTTCTTAGGTTTCCATCCATAGCTACCTTTGTGCTGCTCTTGGGGCATACTGCTCTTTGAAGCTTATATATTTTGGCTCTGCTTTGTTATCTCATTTTAGTGTATTTCCTTTCCATGACTTCTCACAGAATCATTTTCAGTCAACCTGTTAGATAATCTCAGGTTACAGTCTTACCATTACAGGTGTCCTGCCAGTCAAAGACTAGTTGCCAAGGTCTTGCAGCTATTGAGCCCCGGTAGTAAAAATTATCATGGGACGCTCAAGTCAGCTATTTGCTGAAGTGTACAAATCTGCATCCCTAATTCAGAGGCTTGTCAAAGGAACTTGTAATCCAGAGAGCCGCATACGTTTTTTAGCTAGATGGTCAGACATGAGGATCGCTCCTAGCCTAGGCAATGGCTGTCCTCTGGCGATGCAGGCGTGTTGAACAGAGCCTGGTCAGTCTATCTCCTGGGGACTCCGGTCTATCTGAAATGATCCAGTCCAGGTTCATTCTCCCCCGGCCTCCTGCATATCAGTCGGAGGTTAGGCGGTGCTCCTTTGCAGAACAAGGAGTCTTCTGGATGTCCCTCCCTCCCAGGTGGAGAGCATAAACCAGAGGAGGAATAAAACAAAGTTTGAAGGCCTGTACAGTATTATCTCCGCATCTTATATTTTCTTTCACAGTTATCATTACTTGTGCCTCTGCGTGTTTATTTGTTGTAAATCAACCTGAGGCATGAGACTCAGCAGTAAACAGGCATCATAAATACATAAATAAATAAACCTGTGCATCTGGTATTGTAAATGATAATATGGGTGGCTTTCTGTTGCACTACCTGGTGTGTGTGTGTGTGTGTGTGTGCGTGCGTGCGTTTCTTCAGATACAAAAATATATTACAGGGCAGCTGGGATGGCAGTTAGCAGAAAACCTCAGGTTAATAGTTACGATGTGTTTTCGAATAACAAGAAATAAGAGAAATCAGTAGCTGATTCCTCATCCCTTCCTCCCGTGCTTTCCTTTTTTCTGGATTGCGAATCTGGAACTTTGGAAGAAATTCATCAGCAAAACGTCAGAAACTCTTGGTCCTTCGCTGGATCTTCCGGCAAAGGACTCTGGCTAACTCTTGACTGTTGATGTCTTTATTCCAGACATTATGAAGCACCAACAAGACTCTCCAATGAGCAAGGAAGGCACTTCAGTGCCGACAGGTAAAGATCAGTGAGTTTGTACTAATTGTGCTGTTTGGAAATTTAAAAAGAAAAGCTGCTTCATGGTCTTTCCCTTCTAGAACGTGAATCACTATTGAGTGATTCCCTTTTTTTTTTTTTTTAGTTACCCATTTTCCTAAATATGTCCCCGCACGCTGAAACCGTAGTTTGGTTCAGGGCAGGAACAGGTCAGCCAGGTACCGTCCAAACGTTTTACACGTAAGCCTCCTTCAGCGCTACGCAGCATGGGCCACGGCGGCGTTACAGAAGCGGAGTCCCGGGTGTTCGGAAGGGGCCGGAATGCCTCAGGACGAGGGGTCGCAGGTTCTGCCGTTTAAATCAGACCGGGAGCCCACTGCCCTCCAGCGGGGGCTGCACATCTCTCATTGCTGGCCGGAGCGACCCCGGGAGGCTGGATTAACCGACCCAGAAGCCCTCTTAAACGCTCACGTCTGCCGGCGCTGCACCAGGGGAGCTGCGGCTTTTATTTGCTTGCTTCGTTTGCGGCCACTTAAGATGCAGAGATACTATTTAACGAGAGCCAGCCACGAACGCTCAGCAGAGGAAATGCCGTTCCGGTTTCGTGCCTTAGGACCGGCTGCCCTGCTGGAAGACACGCGCACAGCGCCCGCCCCAGGTTGAAAGGAGCGGTTAGCGGCTGAGGCCCAGGCCTCGGGGATTAGGTTCTTGGGATAGGAAAAACTGCACGCTGGCTGTACCGTATTTGTGGGAGCTCTTCAGGAATGCTTTGCTACCCAAAGTCCTGTCTTGAAAATTCCTGCGCGAAGTCATACCGTCTGCCCTGTGGCTATCACTTCCCATTCTTCTGGGGCACAGACTTCACTGGCGCCCTTTAGAAATCATCCCTGAATCACCCGCTGAAGTTGTTCGGCACCCTTGGGTCCGGGGAGGTTACGTTTGTGGCAAGCGATTCGTCCTGTGAAGAACCTCTATAATACGCGGTTTCTCGGTTTTTTTCCAGAAGTAAATCCAAATCAACCACTGATTTAGACAATCATCAGGCCAGTGGTAAGTGCTCTAATGGAAAGGGGGAAAAACAGTCAGAGAGCCAGGAAGGGTGAACCCTGTAATTCAGGATTATTTTACTACTGGCCCCCCAGCAGAGATGAATTATTGCACAGCTGTGATTTTGGTGCAGGTAAAACTACCGCTTGCATTGGTGTGTCAGCCTATATTTGCACTGGCAAACACTACATGTTTCCATTCTCTGGAAGGTCAGACTTTTGGATGAGTCATAGCTAATTTAGTATTAACAATATTCTTCTCCATCAGAGATGTTTGCATTTGCAAAATGAGACATAACTCCATGGATCCATGACTAATGTAGCCTTAGTGATAAACACAGCATTAGCATTTTCTGTCTCCTTCACTCTTCTCGGCGTCAAAGCGTATTTCCTTCTTTTCAAATTAGGGCTGAAGAAGAGATTCCCGGAGCCGTGCTGGAATACCACCAACTCACTGAAAAGACCTCAGAAGGAACATGGCTTGTCACCCGCTGAGCTGGAGAGGCAGCAGATCCTTCAGGAAATGAGGAAAAAGACGTCCCTGCACACAGACAGCAGCTGGATCCGGCAGCGCAGTTCCAGCATGCACAAAGAGCCCAGCAGCCTGTCCAGCAGCCGAATGAGGAGGTAATCAAGACCCCCGGGAGACCCCCACCGCAGCCGAGGTTGAGGATGCGCCCAGCACCCCCACCTCGGATCTCCCCGTCTGGCCCAGAGAGGGAAAGAGAACGGGGATCCACCTTCTCTCTTTCTTCGCGGAGATGAAATGGTTCCCTTCTCAATAACACGTCCTCCTTATTTGCTGGGTTTATATCCCGCCTTCGTCTAAAGCAGTACACGCAGCCCCCTGTTCTGTAATATTGCCTGCAGCCACCGCCTGGGTGTGGATTGTCTGAGAGTGAGCAATGGCAATAAACACCCACAACTGATGGGACTTCTTACACAGTCAGTCCAGTTTGTGGATCAATAAGTCAAAGATCCTTCTTGTGGGGGGAAAAAATACACTGGTTTACAGTTTTACATAGAGTTTTATGTTTACATGAGCAACTTGACTTTGAGATGATGGGTTTCAAAAGCAGTTTGTGGAACAGGCACCAGTGTCACTGTGTGCTGGTGGACACAAAGTTATCTGGCATAGCTTTTTGAGGTCATGAATGTTTGGGTGTGGAAAGTGTGACTTTTCGGCACTTAAATAAAGGGATTTTGTCATTTGGTGACCATAGACGTTTTTTTTTCCCACAAAAAGGCTGTACTGCTTTTTGGGAGCTTTCTATTGCTGATGCCCCAAGGAGGACAGAAGAAAAGATTAGAGTGTTTCAAGGCATCATTTTCTCTCAGTTCTTCATAACGTTTCATTCTGTAGACAGGGACATGGTGAAACTCCTTAGAAATATATAGCCCCCGGTGGAATTAAATTCTGCAAGAGGCATGCTGGGGTTTACGTCTCATGTCGGAATACAAAAGCTACATCATGCTGCAGAGTTGTCCTAGACAGACGACTTGTATGCAGGCTGTTCAGGTGATAGTTCTGTGGCTGGGCTTTCAGGCACTTCTGTTGTGCAGAGCCACGTGGCTTGGACTGCTTGATAGGTGGCTAGAGGCATGGGTCCATTCAAAAGCCCGCTGATTTCAGGATAGCTCCTTCTGAAAGTTCCTTTTTTCTGAATCAGAAAAAGCAGTTTCCTGAACACAGATTTCCATGCTGTGTCATAAGCTGCCTTTGCAAGCACCTTCTTGATCACATCCAGGACTTCTTTTGGTTTGCTTGTGATTGCAGTTCAAGATATTCAAGGTCATAGCCTCCTTCAGGGCGTGGGATTCATTTTGCAGTTTCCAGGATCACCGCCGGTGTTGAGCCATTATTTTCTGCACCTTGTCATTATAATAACATAAGTGACTTGATTACGGTACATTTGTTGAAACCTCATCACAATTATTCTTCTGTTATAATAGTAACTTTTGTGTAGAATGACCAGCTACAGCCAGCTATACATTTTTCTTCCAGAGGTGAGAGCTTAGATAATCTTGACTCTTCAAGAACAAATTCCTGGAGACCTCACTCCTGGATGAGCCAGTCTGCATCTTCAACATCTTTATCAAGCAGCCAAGATTTTGGTCAACCTATTCCTCCAGTGGTGTCCACTTCAAATCGTGCTTACATGCGCACCCCGTCTTCCAGCCTGCCCTCCCCTTCTGCTACATCTATGAAGACATCATCCTTGCCTCACATTCCCCCCTCATCTTCTGTTCCTCATGCTCAGTCACCAACCTCTTCTTCCCAGCCTGGAACTCAACAGCGCAACAGGTATAAGAGTCATCTACTGAACCCTTTTTGTTTTTTCTTTTCTTTTGGGAAAGAAATAACCTGACAGTTCTAGAGATCAGCTGTGAATTCCTCTCAGTACTCCTGGGTGTGTTGTAGGTTCATGCACCTTTCTCTAAAGCAGGTGGTCTGTCTCCTTGGGACATGGCCCACTACTCTGAAATGACCATGATTCTGGCATTTAATACTACTCTGGATGGTTGATGAATTGATTTTGGAGAGATTTATAAATATTATACCTTCATTTGAGACAATCATGTGCTTCTCCCTGCTTTATTCATTCTCTCTCTCTGAACAGAATAAGCTACCGTTTTTCAAAATGTATTTAATTATGGTGACTGAATACATATAGTGAATGTCAGCAGAACACCTTTTTATCTTTCCTTTTTTCCAAGTTGCTGAGCCCTTTTTTTTTAATCATACGATTATGTCATTTCCTGTAAATAAGAATAACAGTGCCTTATGGGTGTGCTCAAACTTACTTGTTTATTCCTTTGGTGGCTATTGTTGTTTGACAAGAGCCTTATTTGCACCCGAGACCTCCGGGCTTCTCATCCTCTAGGAGGGGGGAGCAAAGGCTGCCTGAAAGCCAAGCGGGGGAAAGGCTTGTGTGAGTCCAGAAGCATCTCCGTGTTTCCAGGCGTTGGCAACTGGCAAGATGCTGGCCGGGCTGGCGCACAATAGCCTTCACGGTATTTTATATAGCCTAACTTCAAAGGAGTTTCTGTTGTGTGTCCCAGCCTAGTGTCATGTTGCCTAAAGAAGAAACAGATGCTGGAGCTTGAAAATTGTATTCCACAGATAAGGAATGAGTTGGGGCCCTAAACCATATGTGTTGTTTTCTAAATTTAGTCATGTTTAGGATTGTTAAATGATTTATGCTAACGTAATAGCTGTATTTCATTTAAAGTTTGGACATGGTAATTCTTTCTGGTTGATTAATTTCCCTCCCAGGGAAGAACATTTCTGCTTTCTCCTTGCAGTCTTGGGTTTTGGTTCATTACTCCTTCTGTGGCTGCGCCTTTTCCCTGTTCTGTTGCCTGGTTTTCCATAATCTGCTCCTCAACCACATTCTTATTCTATATTTAGGTCGGTGAGTGGAAAGCGAATGTGTTCCAGCTGTAGAAACGCTCTGGGCAAAGGAGCGGCCATGATCATCGAATCTCTTGGCCTTTGCTATCATTTACATTGTTTTAAGGTGAGAGGGGCAAAACCGTGAGGTGCAGGGGCTCTTCCTGGCCCTTTGCGTGGTAGCAGATACCCCCCATGCTGGCTTGCTGGCCTCCCTTATGTGCGCATGCAAGAAGCAATGCAGCAAAATCTGTCTGCTAACAGGAAGCCTTCAGCAATCGGCTGTCGGTGGGCTCATTAACCTACTACAAAATGTTCAGTGGCTTTCTGTAGCTTTGGACAAAGGAGGCCGGAGCTTCTCTAATGGAGAGCGCCTTAAGATAAGACCGAACAGGCGATAAGAGTAGTTTCCCTCCTGGGTCTCTGGGCTCCTTCCACACCCACCTCCTTGCACCCTCTGTTCATGTGGTGAGTGCCATCACAGCAGGAAAAGTACACAACTGCTACTACATAAAGGAAGCCAACATTTGCACAGATCTTATGTCTTCTACCGTGCCTGGATGTAAATGCATATCAAAAACACTGAATCCTAATACGTTTCGCAAGCCAGCCAGAATGCTCTCTGCAAGTTGTTTTAAAGCAAGTAAATGTGTGTATTAAATGCAGTCATATTATAGTTATGAAGAATAACATTTATAGTGAATGAGCCCCACTGAGTTCACTGAGACATGACTTCTGGGAACATGTGGACACGGTTGTCATCTCACTGTTCCTTGCCGCGTTTGAAATAGGCACATTTATGATTCTGAGAGAAGTGCGGCAGAAAATCATTTAGGAAGCCTAGCCAAATTGAAAGCAGACTAATGCTAAGAATCTGCCTATGACTCGTCAAAGGAAACAGTTTGGTGCCAAAATCATTGCTTTCTCCATGTGCCATATAAATCCATTCTGTTTCAGAAAGCAAGAGGTGATCATCTGATCTGTGGATCTTCATTTCCGTTTAGGCTGTGCAGCTGTTTAGTCTGCTCATTCTGCTGCTCTGCCATTACTCTGCATAGCAGAATGTTAACCACCCTGTTCCTCGTGCTCACAAGGACCCGTGGCTTACGTCGCACATCCCGACCACCGGGGGCCCTTCGATCATGGCTAACTGTCCAATTTCTCTGTACAGTGTGTGGCTTGCGAGGGCAACCTTGGAGGATCGCAGGCTGGAGCAGAAGTCCGTATCCGAAACAGTGAGCTCTTCTGCAACAACTGTTATCTCAGATTTAAAAGTAAGAAGCTCTCCCCGTAGTCAGTCACAGTACAAGCTGCGTGATCCTGAAGAGGGATTTTTGTTGGTTTGTTTTTCTCAGACATCAGATGCTTTGCTTTGGTTAGACAGTCAGCTATCAAATTTGGACAAGATGCTCTTCTTTGGACTAATAGGGGTTCCTCTTCTGTTATAAATCAGAATCAAGTGTCGTGTAAATGGTGCAGTAAAATAGGGGTGGGCTCCTTTTAGCTGGAGGTATATAGCAGAAGCAGAGTAAGTGAATGTGAGATTCTCACCACCATTAAAGACATCGCGGCACGTTTCCAGCTGCAGATTGTGGGCCAAGCAGAGAGCCGGAGTAAACAGTCTTTACAGCCCCGTTCATCCCTCTGATGGGAGGGAAAGGGAAATAACAGGTCAACGATGACTTTTTCAATTGTTTATATTTCGTTTTGTTATGCACCACAAAAAAATTAAAAATATCCTGCTTTGTGTTAAATGATGGCTAAGTAATAGAACACAAGTGGGGAAAGTTGATTCTGAATTTGTATTGTTTTATAAGTAAACGTGTTATTAAAAAAGCTATATTAAGCATTTTTAAAATCCCTGATGGTGGAATGATGCTGAAAGGTGTGCAGTGAAAAACGGGTCATATCCTGACATGTGTTTGCCTTGTGATGTCACAACACATGCTTTGTTATTTGCCTCCCTGCCCCCTGCGGGTGCACACCCCAAAGCATTGGCAGTGCAGCTGAGCCCCGTGGGCATGATGTTGTTTGTCATCAAAGCATGCTTGCAAAGCATTTGTGGTGATGCTTGTTCCACCCATATCTTCATATCTTTCCCTGCACCTTCTTTTTCTAAGCTTTTTGGAGGCTCTTAAAGAGCATAGATCTTCTGATACCAGAGTAAATACAAATGAAAGGCGAAATGCAAAACGTACTGAGCATTGTGTGAGTTGCTGTGGAGGGAACATGGACTGCCATCAAGAAGCATGCTTTTCCCAGTCTCGTGCACACGTCACATGCTACGTCTGGAAGAGCCTGGCCATCCTGACCAGCAGGAACCAGGCAGTCATGAACGTCACTAATATGGTTCCAGCCGGTGTCCTTCCACCACGCTTCACGCTTTGCTTTCAGTGCCTGTTCTTAGAGCTCCGACTGCTGGCCACGAAAGGTCGTCATACTGGCCCTTCAGAAAGCTTGTGGTGACATGAATACATTTTGCCAGCCGTTAGGGAGGCTAGAAAAGAAAGATCTTTTTTATTTAAAAACACTGTAAGTAAGTGCAATTAGGATACAAACAAATACGCTAATTTTGTTTAGAAAATAGTCTGAATTTACTCTGCACTTGGTAATTCGTCTTTTTTCTTTCTGATGCCAGTAGCTGGACAGGCAACTGCCATGTGATCCGAGCATGAAGATGAAGCTTCTGCAACAGTTTGGGAAAGAGGCTGCTGCTGTAGATCTATAAAGATGCAGAGCGGGTGTGTTTTGTAGGGCCTGTCTAGATCATGTAGAAAATTAACTGCATCCTCCATAAAACTTATTTTGAAGTATTTATGAGAAGGTCATCCCAATTACATTTGATGTATAATCCCATCCTAAAATAAGAAGCAGAGGATTGTTGGGAATTTCAGATGGGACATTCTAGAGAGTTGTGCAGAACTTTGTAAGAATTACATTTGAAGGCACGCAGAAGTGGTTGCGTCTTTATTTCAGTTGCTAAGCTTAAGTAATATTACCCTTTTAAAACTGTCAACTTCACTTTATTCAATATCCCTTTGTGCTTTAGTGGTTAAATCCAGCTGGGGAAATTGTGAAGCATTCTTTTTCGTTCCATGTTTGAAAAATGTAACTCTACTTGCACCTCAAACACGTTAATATAACTGAAGAATTTTTCCTTCTGTTTTCTTTTGTATTTGTAAATAAAGTTGCTGATGCTGCACTTAAACAAACTGCTTGAATGAATTTGTTACGTCTTGGGGAAAGAATTGTGCACAAAGACGTTTTAGCTGGAGTGGCTTCTTTTGGTAAAGTGTTTCCAAGATAAAATCCCAACCTCATAGGGGTACGCATTATTTATAGTTAATTGGGTTGCTCTGTTTCCAAAGCCTGTGAAATTATATTAAATGGAAACTTGGCCTGGATAATATTCCTTCTTAATTATACAATATAGAAATTAAATCAAGATTGCAAAGCTTTAAATTCTAGATTGAAAAGAACATAGAAATTAAACTTAATGGGAGTTAAACACGGAGCACAACATTTGGCACACTTCTGCATCTGTTTAGAAATTTCAGAATAAAAGCCAAGTTCTAAGAAATGGAATATCCTCTACTATTTTTCTTTTACTTGGCCAAAGATGAGCTAGGCTGCGAATATGGCCTTGTTCACACATAACACTAAGATTGGTTTGTGTAACAATAAGACAGAATAAACCACGCTATGGCTTAGTGGATTGCGTGAGCCCAGCTTCTCTCTGATATAGCAAATAGTCAGCCCTTGTGGAGAGCGACCATGGACTTCACCTTGAGCAAATACATTAAGTGGCCACCACAAGAGAGCATGAACAATCCATGCCAACATTGTTTGTAATGGTAGATCCTCACCTGTGTGATTTTATTATAAAAAATAACTAGAAATGTTACAGGCATGGTTGTGATGTGTAATTTCTCTGCTGAAGTTTCCAAATAAGCCTTTTTTCATCAGGTTTGCAAATCTTGAACATCGCATTGCCCCTAAAGAAGAGCCTGTGGGGTTTCTGACTGGAATTCTCTGCCTTTGGGCAACTCTGGAGAAGCACGTTTGCCCACCGGGGGGGGGGGGGGGAGCCATATTGTGGCACCCTGAGAAAGTTCAAGAATTGGATATGAGGCTCGCATCCCTCACGCAGCCATGAAACCACAGAATGATTTTGTACTTATTGCATGGACACAAGCAAATCAATTTCTTATTAATCCTGTGGATGGACAGAGATTTCTTACAAGGATTTGTCTTGAAAGTCAAGGTTTATGTAAGACCAGTGATGATATATCATAGAATAGGGGGGCTTTAGTTAAACGCTTTTAACTAAAAAAAAGAGCCAGTTTGGTGTAGTGGTTAAAGCATCAGGCTAGAAAGCGGGAGACTCTTGAGTTCTAGTCCTGCCTTAGTTATGCAGCCAATTGGGTGACCTTGGGCCAGTCACACACTCTCAGCCCTAGGAAAGAGGCAATGGCAAACCACTTCTGAAAAACCTTGCTAAGAAAACTGCAAGGACTAGTCCAGGCAGTCTGAGAATCACGCACAATTGAATGGATTTTTTAAAAAAAGTTAAATGGTTTATGAAAAAAAAAGACAACAGGCTAGAGCCC
Organism: Python bivittatus; assembly: GCF_059951505.1. Taxonomy (NCBI): domain Eukaryota; kingdom Metazoa; phylum Chordata; class Lepidosauria; order Squamata; family Pythonidae; genus Python; species Python bivittatus. The sequence continues at coordinate 19,833,744 of NW_028277053.1, forward strand.
AGAATAAAAGCAGCAATGAAATACTTTTATTAGGAAAATAAATCAGGTTCTGGAGGAAGAAATGGTGGACTGAAGATGGCTCCGTGAAAAGGAGAGTCAATGACTGCAGCGAAAAACGAAGAGACGGTAAGTAGGCCTCTCCGGACAAAGAGTGGATGGGAGATCACCCACGAGTGCTCCAGACAGTTGCTCCTTGCAAGGAGACCACAACGTCGGCAGGTTTTGAGAGCCAGGAGACGCGGGAATAGCCATCTTGCTCAAACCCCGCTCAGCGCCTTTAAAAGGACACTAAGTTTGCATACGTCTTTTCCTAATCGCGTTCGGAAATTGCTTGTTAACTACTTCAGATTCCTGCAGTTTACCCCTTCTGTAGTCATAAGAAATTCCACCTATGCAGTGTTGTGTTTAGCCAGACGCATGAAGTTCTCTCCTCTGCACCAAGAAATGGTATTTTTCACCAATGAAGCGACTCACTGTCGTGGCACGTAAAATGTAGCCCAACTCCTGCTTAGAAAGCTGGCTAATGACTTCACTCAGCTCAGTCATGTTTTAGCAGCTGGCATGGAAAAGATACAGTATGCCAGTACATCTTTTCTGCTTCCAGTCTTGATAAGTAAATAACGAAAAAAAGGTAGGTGTTTATCAGAGACTAGTCATCTCAATTGTGAAAATGTTAAAAGTACATAAAAAGTATAACATGATTGAGAAAGACAAACCAATGATTTGTTTTTCAACAAGAATCTTATTCTCCAGTCTTCTCAAGTAAATATTTCTCATCAGTCAAAATATTTTGTATTGGCTCCCGATCATCAGTCTCTGGTGTAGCATTTTCAAGATATTAAAAATACTACAAGTTAGCATCTATTTCAAAATGTGTTTCTGTTAGCTGCTGCGAAATAAACCATATGATGTTTATCGTTTTTCCTGCTTGCATAGTTTTATATGCTACAAAAAGTTTACAGGCATATCCTATAGAATTTTGTTTTGTAGTGTCCTTAGTAAAAGATTTTACCTGGAACGCTCTGGGTTTTCACACAGTAAAATATTTCCAAAGGCACTTGGAACATTCCCTTCCCTTTTTTTCCCATTGTCTGCCCTCCCGTATTTTTGTTTAATTTTCAAAGATTCCGCATTGTTGCATATCTGGGAAGTGTGAATGTTGGACTAGGGCGGGGTAGGGTTGGCTGCGCAGCATCCTTGCCTGTAACTGGTGAGCTGGTGGTTTACCCCAAGGGTGCCCCAAATGGTTTGAACACAGACCGTCTCAAGCGTGCAACGGCTACGAGTGGCTCGCGAGGGAACGCGTTCCAGGAGGTTTTGTTCAAAAGGGCTCTCTTGTGCCAGATGCAGACCCCGACAGAGTGATTTCAGGTGGAAGCTGTCCCGGGGCTCCTGTTCTTGTTTCGGTTAGGTGACTGCAGACGGTCTTCCCTCGCGCAATGGGTGTAACTGCTGAATTGTCCTCTCCGGGCCAGAACCGCAAGGAGGGCCAGTCTCGCCTCTACCGGTGCTCTTGGCTCAGGTGGGGTGGGGCGAGGAGTGCGTTTGTGTGTGTGTGGGGGGTGAAATTTGGAGTAAAGGGGAAGCAGGCCTGGAAGGGACAGAGGCAGGGCCCTTTCTGGAAGAAACGCTGGAGCACAAAATATAGAGGAAGAAATTGCTGCAAGGAAATCTTGTGAACCACCTTGCATCGGTGCTTCTGCTTCTCCCTTCATGTTCGTTCCATTTCCTTTTAGTTTTGATCCAGTGTTGCAGGGCAGACGAGAGGGGGTCCACAACACCTCCTGTCCAACGAGACCCCTTCCGAATTTTAAAGAACTTCTTCCTCTCCGCAAAAGTCCCCCAACATTGGTTGGGGGGGATGAGTTCTTCCCATTTGTTTTGTGGGTGTTTCCCACCTCTGAAATGCCGCTGTTTTTCCTGCTGAAGACAATGACTTATTTCAGTGCCCTGACAAGGCAGATATTCGGACGAACAAAATATTGAAGGCATTTAAAATATGATTTGGGAACCTATAGTCTTTCCTTACTCAGGCTCTGTTGTTGTTGTTCTCATTCTTTAGACTGGCATCTCCTGTTTCTTGAAAGAAGAGTTGTGTGGATCTCCATTTTACATTTATGGGAACCCAACAGGCTCCAGCCTGCCCAACCGTTTGAATGTTTCCTTCCAAAATGAACATAAGTTCTCTCTTCCGTTCCACTCCCCCATTCCTTGCTCCCATTTAATTAATGGTTTCTATATCATATGAAATCTCAGAAGACAAAAAGGGAACCATTTAGATATCAGTGGTAAAGTTAATGCCAAAAACATCTGACCTGGAGCAAGATTCTGGTGGTAACTTTATGATGTTTCACCAGTAACTCTTCCACTGGAAGTACTCTTGTCATATGGGGAAAGTACCACAATATGCCCTAATAAGCTTTCGAATCTGTGTGTTCCCGAAGTATCGCAGTACTGCAGTTGCAAATGCAGAATACAGAGCGTGGGCTCTTCAATTAAACAGAGCACAAGGTGGCAGTGTTTAAATGCAATTTTTATACGACAAGGTCCTCCTTTTGAAAACTATCAGATAAGCTGAGTCTTACCATTTAAAATGAAAAGCAAATGCTTCCCTTTGTTTAGATTTCCACCACATCTGTTCTCAATGTGGGTCTGTAGCTGATTTATTTGTCATGCAGACAATTTGGAAGGACTGGAAAAAATTCCAAGCCATCACAAACACAGGGTAAGATACAGCCCTGTTTCACCTGGGAGAAAACAAGATAACGCCGATCCTTTTTGGAATCAGATACATGGAAATCATTGGCATGGGGTCACTGAGTTTCTAGAGTGGGAAGAGGCCTAAGTTTTTAACAAATAATCATTGGGACATTCTGGGGAAAAAGGAGCCAGTTAATTAACTGCTAAAAACAACTGACAGGTCGCAACCAGCTGTGTTGGTGTAGGAATGATTTTTGCTAACATTAGAACAAGTTTGTGTAACAAAAAAGTAGCTGTTTAATCTCGCTCTACCAATCGCCAAAGGGCTGAGAACATGGAACCTCTTATTAACAGCGGTTTGATCATCCCATCGCTGTCTCATGAATAAGGCATGGAGAACTGTGAGAAGGAAGAGCCTGATTATAGCTGGCTGAAACTCATAAATGACGTCAATGCTTTTCCCCAGTAAGGCCCTGGGATCAAAGCCAGGGCCACACCGATCAGGATGCTGAGTGAGGCGAGCGGCGGGACAGAGGTCCAGGCAAGGACCACTGAGCAGAGGGGACAAAGCGTCCTCTTCTGGGACTTGCACCCTGAGGATAAAGACGGGCCACATTTTCTCACTGGTGGTCACACATGTAGCTTTGGTGATACATCAAGGGCCAAACTCCTAAAAGCAGGATAGAAAAATGGAAAGAGCCACAGCTACCTTTCATTCCACTGAATTGCAATTGCATTAAAATAAAGTAACATTAGTAGTATTTCACTTCATACGACTAACCGTTTTCCCCCTCTGCTACACAAAAAACACAGCTCATCCAGGAGCCATGCTCGCTGCTTCCAAGGGTCTCAGGAGATCTCAGGTTAGGTATCCTTGCATTCAACTATGATTGAACTCTGGTTTCTTCTAGAGTGGGAAAGGCCTCAGTTCAAAGGGTTTTTAACAATTAATAATTGGGAAATTTGTTTGCTTGTTGCTTGTTGAATAACCCACGATAGATTGGTTTCACACATGTTACAATGGCTGAATTTACCCAGGACAGAAAGCCAAATTGCAACAAGCCATGTTGGTATGAATAGGTGAGCAAACCCTTATGATTCTAAGTTGCAGAAATTGTGACTTTGGAGAATCATTCTGCAGAAGAAAATGGTTTTGTTCTAAAAACCATAATGTATTAATGGTCTCGTAATGGAGTTTATATACTTCCCCTTCCTTCCTTCCTTCCTTCCTTCCTTCCTTCCTTCCTTCCTTCCTTCCTTCCTTCCTTCCTTCCTTCCTTCCTTCCTTCCTTTTCCTTTTTAAAAATACATGCCATTGTAACTTGAATTTAAATGTGGTATTAATCTGTGACAGATCTGGTATTTCAAATGAATTGCCATGAGACTATAATATATCACTGACTGTTTTTTAATCAATACAAACAGTATTTGCAGCCAGGAAATAACTCCCAAGTCATTCAGCTGAATAAGACAGAAGACACAGAAGTCAATAGACAAAATTCATGACACAAAAGGTCTTCCAGCCAACCAAAAGGCTGCTTTTTTTATCATGCGTATGCCCAGCAGTTGAACTGTTAGGCTACTTAGGGGCTGGGAAATGAACTGCCCGGGTTACAGTGCCTTTAATTCCTAATAATATTTCCATCCCCCAAATACCAAAACAACAGAAACATGTGGGAAACAGGAATAAGGATGGATAATCATTAATGCCTTTTAAAAATGGCAAAGCGTTTTCATTTACATTAGGGTTTTCCCCCCATTTTTTTAAATAATGCGTGTAGCATTGCACTGATCTCATATGAGAAGCAGAATTTCAGTCTCCGCAAAAGGCGCCGAAGAGGGATTTGCCAGCTCGGACACATTGCTCTGATTCACCCCTTGCTTTGCATTACAACCTAGCGCAGCGTGTGTGCCCAGCTGCCAGACACTCATTCTGCAAAGCGTGGCTAAAGAAACTGCGGCTAGCAAAATGTGTCAGCCCAGGGACCAAACGATCAAACGTGGGCCTTCGTTTCCCTTCCGTCATAACGCAATGTAGAGCCGGAGAGAACTACTGAAACAGTGCATATCAAATGATGTGGCAACTCCCAGCTGCAGATCTCAGCCAGCTTTTCTCAGCAGACAGAGAATCTGTTTAGCAGTTGGCCAAAGTCAAGGGATTTGCTGCAAGAGGCAATTGCAGGATTTTGAGAGTCTGTAGAGCATCTGGTAAGCTGGCCAGATATTGGGAAGCCCAAATAGCCCCAGACAACTTATCTTTTATTATAAGTGCCCTCTCCTTTCTATTTTTAGCAAATTAAGCAGTGTTATATTTAACTATATATATCTAGATCTATATATATATGTATGTATGTGTATGCGTGTGTGTGTGTGTATTCCCCTTCAATGTTGTTATGGCAACACAAGCTTATGCATGCTTAAACTGACATAACTTTATATAAAGTCAGATGAATAATATGTCATAATAGGTTTTGTGACTATATGTACTAGCTAGAGTTTCTGTTTATGCAGATATATAATGTTGAAGATATTCTTCTTAAGTAACAAATAAACTTTTTTTAATTCCCCAAATTTTCTTTCATATATAATCCATACAGAGTCTTTTCAGTTCTCTTAGCTGTACATATACACACATCCATCACATAATTCGCTTTCAGGCTAAGTAATTATTATAGGAAAGCTTAGAAAAACAGTGGAAATTAGTGACATCCCTCCACCCCCCAAAAAATCAAAAAAGGCACCTAAAAAAAATATGTTTTGTCCTTATGTGCACATAGAAAGGCAATTTAGGACAACACAGAACTCAAGGAAGTGCTAACAAGTAATATGGATGGTTTTGTCTTCAAGTGTCTTTTTGAATATGCTGAGTACCATGGTTATAGTCTGGCCTCGGTCTTGCTCAGAACAAGCTTTCTCAGCCCAGCCCTTCCCAGACTCATTATTCTACAACAGTAATGCTGCAGGACAATTTTAGTTTATATAATACACGTGAACAGCAGTTAAAACATGTCAGCCTTCCCAGGTAGACCAGACAGGAAACATGACCAGATGAGCTAATTCTACTTTATTGTAAGGCTACATTAACCGAATCTTGCAAGTCTGAAAAGCCAATTCTCACCCCCGGCCCCGTCTCCTTTTCAGCCCGAGAAACTAGGAAGGGCCCCTTCTGAGCCTCTTTCTCCACCCACTATCCAGCTGAGGGCTATGCTGCCTCTTATCGGACTGTCCTTAGGCAGTGTCTCTGGGCCCAGTCTCCCAAGGTCTTTCTCACAAACCATTACAAAATATGATGTTTGTAAAACAAAACAATGCAAAATTGGAGCAAAACTTTGACAGAGGTTTTTCAGTGGCAGTACTGATTTTCAAGGCAATAAGTTAGGATACCCCTAGATAAGTTAGGGTAACTCAAATTAAGTTAGAGGAACCCTAGGCCTAGTGCTAAGGAGCCTCATCAATCACCCATACTAGCGAGGGCTACAAATGTGGGATTTGTGGAACAAAATGGTACGAAACTGGAATAGGTTTGGAATGAATATAACTGAAATGTAACAAAATGGTTCTGGTGATAATTTGGAAGCATACTTTGAAATGTGGAAAAAAATGTTAGAAAAATCATTATTTTAGAAAAATAAAATTGTTTAATAAAATGTGAGGTTTGTGGTTAATAGAATTAATCTTTAGTCAAAGCCAGCATAGTTGATTGTATGTTTTCTGCAATATATGAACCAAAAACATCTGTATATTTTCCATAATATATCTAGGAAAAAAATAATTGTTGCATCAGCTTCAATCTTCCCCCCCCCCCCCCAAATTTGAAGTGGTTATTCAGGAAACATCATTTCCATAATATTTCAGTTCAAACAAATTAAAGTGTGGGCCTGGATGCATCTGGGTATTGGCAGCGCTTTTTCCCCCCTGCTTTTTGTTTTTATATTTAGAAGCTTAGTTGATTCAGAAAGTCACCTTCAGACATTCCAGTAATAACAGAGATAATTATCATAGCGTGGAAGATTTCCAGCTTGAAATGTTATTGCAGAACAGTTGCGAAGGAGAGTCTGTTCGTTGATTAAAAAGAGGCATTTCTAATCTGCAGAAATCCCTTTCTTCCCCAGTCTGGGGCTGAAAATGTACGTCGTAGCTTGACTTTTCAACTTGGCAGTCAACCATTTCAGACATCAAGGCTCACCTGAGGATAATACAGTGGAGCAATCTGTGGAGTGGAGAGAATTAAAACTAGAAATATAAATCATGTAGCTGTTAAGCTATGGGAAACATTAATGATCCAGCACTTGAGACCAAAACAAGTCTGGTAATTTTCCACCACTTCACTTGCAGTGTTAATTATAAAGGTTGAAAATTAAAATATCATACTGCATTACAAATAGAAGATGAACCGGATGGCATAATTTCTTAGCTTGGCATATTTAAGCCAATGGACCCACTGTACATCTTGTTCTTTAAGGCAAGAGTCAATTGATAAAGAGGCCTGCAGGATGATGGTGATGATGATGGTGATGATGATGATGATGATGATGATGATGAGAGGAAGAAGAGGAAGAAGAGGAAGAAGATGAAACCCTTGCATCACTTTATATCCAGGAAGTCCAAGATTAATCCTTGGCACGTTTTGTGTTTTTTTAAAGCAGAGAGCGGGAGAGAGGAACCAGGCTTAAGACCTCTCTCTGCCTGAACCCCCCAAAGCTGTAGCCAGGGACTCTCACTTGGCCAATAGGACCTCCCTAGGAGGTTCAGGGTTCCTGCATGTACATAAACTAGGTTTTTGAAGGAGTAAATACAATCATTCCTAGTGAAATTGAAATTATTAATGATGTGAAGCCTTTTTTGTTCAGTCATTTGGGAGTATTCCCAATTAATACCTACAGTTTTGTGAAGGGCAAGATAATGCAGGGGACTTGTGTAGGGCAAATAGGGGGCTTGAGCTCTCCAAAGTGCCTTCTGCCCCCGCCCTGTTCCTGGAGCCCCAGTCTGCATCCTGCCCTAAATTCTGTCTGTGCTCTGATTGTCTTTCGAAGTGCAACCTGTGGTGAGCCTCCTTTTCCTCAGACTCCAAAGCAAGGGAAGGAGGTGCACGTTGCAAGAGGCTCACTTGCTCTGCTTCAGATATGCCATTGCTGAGTCCACTGTTCCTCTGCCTCCCCCCACCCCCGGCTGGTGCTTCCACGGTAGAACGTTTATAACATTTCTGCTCCCACCTTACCCCATGGACCGTCCATACATTTGTAGGGTAGCCTGCAAAGCGTTTCCCCTGATGGGGACAGTGGGAAGGGAAATCTTGATTTCTGAAACTATTAACATATGCAGAGAAGCCTAAAGAGTCTTCTGCTGACCACGGTGCCTGTGGTGCCTGCTTAAAGTGCCCTTGTAAGAAAACTTTCACAGCACGCAGAATTAGCCCTGAGTGGAACCCGACAGAGACCAGTGGCCCAGGAAACCAAATTGTTTTTCTTCACTGGCCATATCGCAACGACAGTGTAGCTGACCTCTTCAGCTAGCAGGAAGGAGTAAAGAATAAGGTCACCCAGACTCCACTAGATAAATACAATTACATTCCAACGTCACGCTGTAATTTCCACTGTGTCCACCTTTGTCGTTGCCTTAGCTTCGTAATGTAGTAGGCCAAAAATATGTAAGCTCTGGCTTTGCTTTTGCTCAGGGCTGCTCAGCAAACTGCCAGTGCTTTCCTGGAAGTCTGGTGCACCCTGTTGCAGGCATGCTTAATGCTATTAAAGTTGTATCTACAAAGTGATGTGGTTGCTTTAGTGAGCCAGGTTTTGGCCACAACATGCCGTATCAGCAAATTAAGGATACATGACACTCATAGAGGAGTTATAAAAGGGCCATTTAGGGCACTGATTCGAGCCATCTATTCAATGCAGGAATTAAGTTAAAGCATCTCTGAGAGATAACAGTCTAGCCCAGTGTTGTCCAAACTTGGCCACTGTAAGATGAGTGGACTTCAACTCCCAGAATTCTCCAGCCAGCATGGCTGGCTGGGGAATTCTGGGAGTTGAAGTCCACTCATCTTAAAGTGGCCAAGTTTGGACAACACTGGGCTAGCCTCTACCTGAATATAGCCAGTGAATGAAAGTCACCCGGGGAACAGGCTCCAATGTCAAACTGCTCTATACTATTAATTAAATATTCCACAAAAGAGGGGAGGGCTCTCCTTCACTGAAGCATTCATGGGGTGGGTTTGATGGCCTCAGTAGCTCCTGTAGTCCAAAATTTACCAGGATCTCCCTTTTCCATTGGTCCTGTCTGCATTATTAGGTCCAGTTTTTCCAATTGATAAACTACCACTTTTACCTCTTCAGAGATTTTTCTTTGGTTGAGCAACCATACCCTTCTTGGCTCCTCCTCCCCCACCCCATTAATTAGAACATTTAATGTATCCATAGCTGTACATCTACACAGTGTTGTGCTATTCAGATGACCTGTATGATTGGCTGGCATAAAATTTACTATGTTGGGAACATATCAGCAAGGAGTCTTCTTTGGGCTGCATCTGGAACAAGACCCTAGATGGCCATGTGCACTGGTGAGCATGGACTTTAAAGGATTAATTAGATGAGCACATGAAAGCCAAGTAAAACAGAAGCCAGCTTGGATTCTTGATGTAAAACTGGCCATGCTTTCACTGTCTAAAAAAAGAGGGAATGATTATATACAGGAGTCAGTGAGTGATTTATTAGAAGCCAGCAACAAAAATCTTCAACAACTGCACACTGGTTGTACCTTGAAAGATCCCCCAAAGTAGCAGATGAAATGAGCAAATACCACTCACCTAGAAAATTAGAGAAAAGGCTAAGATCTAGCCCTTTCCATTGGGGGGCAGGGAGTAGTTTTCTATGGGGAAGTTGTTGAAAGCTCCCAAGCTGGATTATCATTTAGCAGGACTCCTTGACTTCCCTGGAGAAAGTTGGGATGAAAGAAAAGAAAAGAAAAGAAAAGAAAAGAAAAGAAAAGAAAGAAGGAAGGAAGGAAGGAAGGAAGGAAGGAAGGAAGGAAGGAAGGAAGGAAGGAAGGAAGGAAGGAAGGAAGGAAGGAAGGAAGGAAGGAAGGAAGGAAGGAAGGAAGGAAGGAAGGAAGGAAGGAAGGAAGGAAGGAAGGAAGGAAGGAAAGAGAAGAAGAAATTAGTACAGTAAAAGTAGATGTCCCTTTTTGTATTGGTGTGAGGACATCTGTCAAACAAGCAAGTGAAGGACATTTCAGGTGAGCCATGAAAGGCAAGATTCATGCTGTCTCTACCCGGCCACAACCCTGATGTTCTTTCAAGCCATTTGACTAAAAGTAAGAGGGTCTCATGGCATCTCCTGTTATGTGTGTGCAAAGATACAGTATTTTCCATATCATATGCTTTGGACAATGAACACTGGAGTTGATTCATTTAGAAATAGCTTGTTTCCATGGATATTTTAAAACAAAATCATCAGCAGCTGTAATTCTAGTTATTTGCAATTTTTTAAAATGGTACTAAGGCTCAGTGGGAGTGTTGTGTTCCTCCAATAGGGCCTCAGTAATGACTGTTCTCGCCCAGGGAACGGCTGAGGCAGGCCCCTGGGGGCTTTATTCGACTCTGCTACTGTATGTTTATCATGATTGTGCTCAAAAGAGAACATTTTCTCTCCTAGCCATCTTATAAACGCGCTAGTTTTCTTTTTTATTAAGTGATACTTGTCCCATACCACAATTGCGTGTGGACTGCTTGAAGTTAAGAAAGCTTATTTCCCAGAATTTGGTATGTGCATTCTCACTTAAGCCAAGAGCAATGCACAGTGATTGCACTTTGTATGTGCATTTAGATCACATTTGCATGCAGTTATGATTTAGCACAAATTCAAGAAAACTCAGAAGTTCACCAAGCAATGTAAAGGGACAGTTGTGCAGCGATATCTCTGTTTCTTGGCTGACATTTCTTCCTCTATTTATCGAGAAAGAAATACCAGACTATGGAAGTGAATGCTATAGTGAGTTAGGCTGAGGTTTCCACAAGGATGTGGTTGACTTTTCTGTGATTGGCTATTTCTTTCGAAGTTCTTATCAGCACATTTTTGGAAGTCAATGATACTGTAGTCGAGATAACGATCTGGATTCCTGTTCAGATGAGCTTTGTTTTGTAATTGCGCTGGTTCAGCTCCTTTCTCCAAGGCCGAACCCAATCGGTGTTGATAGGGCGCGAGAGGTCCAGCCCCCGGCCCCTACTGTGTGGGGTGCCACAGGGGTCAGTGCTTTCACCGCTCCTATTTAATATCTACATGAAGCCGCTGGGTGAGATCATCCGGCACCATGGGGTGAGGTGTCATCAGTATGCGGATGATACCCAACTATACATCTCCATCCCTGGTGCCTTAAGTGACGCTGTGACTGCCCTTTCGCGGTGCCTGGAGGCTGTGGGGGCCTGGATGGGGGACAACAGGCTTCAGCTGAACCCTGGTAAGACGGAGTGGCTGTGGGTACGGGGAGCCTCAGGATCTAGGAGCTTGTCATCTTTGCACTACCCCAGACAGACCCGGTGCGTAATCTGGGCGTTCTCCTGGACTCACGACTCCTGCTCGAAGAGCAGCTGGCAGTCGTGGCCAGGAGGGCCTTTGCACGACTTCGTGTGGTGCGGCAGTTACGCCCCTTCCTGGATCAGGAGGGCCTCCGCACAGTCACTCACGCCCTGGTCACCTCTGGGTTGGACTACTGTAATGCGCTCTACATGGGGCTACCCTTGAAGAGTATCCGGAAGCTCCAGCTGGTGCAGAATGCGGCGGCGCGGACAGTTCTTAATGCCCCTAGGAGGGCACATATAACACCGCTGTTGCGCGAGCTGCATTGGTTGCCAGTTTGTTTCCGGGTCCAATTCAAGGGGTTGGTCATCACCTTTAAAGCCCTTCATGGCACAGGACCAGGTTATCTGAGGAACCGCCTCGCCCCGGTCATTTCAGCCCGCCCCACTCGGTCCAGCAGAAGGGGCAGGTTGCAGACCCCACCGGTCAAGGAATTCCGGTTGGTGGGGTCTAGGCAGAGAGCCTTTTCTGCTGCAGCGCCCGCCCTATGGAACATCCTGCGCCCTCCCTCATGGCCTTCAGGAAAGGGATCAAATCCTGGCTCTGCCAGAAGGCCTGGGGCCCAGAGGGGGGCCCGCACCTGTGGAGATGGCTGGTGGGGTGATGGGTTGTCCCCCCCCAGCATCTTACAGGTTTTTTAGGGCTAAAATCATAGGAGGCTTTTAGGGCATTTTTAATATATGTTTTTTAATTGTTTATAGATTGTATCCATGTCTGGAGAGACCTGTGTTTTTTCTTCTTTTTTATTATTGTGAGCCGCCCAGAGTCACCCGTTGGGGGAGATGGGCGGCATACAAGTCTGAAAATAAATAAATAAAAATAAAATGGGGTCGGCACTCCGTGTGATACCTGCAGATGCTGCCACCCCCTTGCAATGCTCACTGATTTGGGCTATTTGGGTGCTGGAGTAAAACAGATGAGAGCTCTGAGTGGTGCAGGAAGACGGGTCAACCAGCGACCACAGGAGCCCAGCTGGCAGGTTGGCGGCACAGAGGGTGGTTCAGGGCTGAAACATGGGTTGGATCCCCTGATGGGCCAGGTGAACGTGCCCCTCCTTCACCCTGCGCCCCTCCAACCTTGTCAGGCTTCTCCGAGAAGGCCTGATAGAAAACAGTCAATCAGGGACAGTACACACGAATCCAGAAACTTCTGACAAGCAATTGTACTGTGGAAAATCTAAGAAGTCCTTGTGAACAAAGTCCAGCAACTGCTGTCTATCAAGTGCCAGCTCCATTTATTGTGAAATCAAATCCAAATGTGGACACCTCTTTCTCCTGCCTGCCTGCCTGATTCAAGAGGCTAGAAGCTGTTCTGGTATCAGGCCGAGCACGAGGGAACTTTCTCTCACAGACCTGTCCGCCGGGCTATTTTAGGCACGTCCAGAAGGACTCTCTTCTGCATGTCTGTCGGTCATCTTGAACGGGGGCTAAAGCCTCCACCCAGACAGACACCGGGCACCCTTGCCCACGCCTGCCTGCTTTCAGGAGAGCAGCTCCGATAGCTTTCTCCACGGACTGGTGGGGCCCAGCGGCTGGGGAAAGAGGCCATCGCCGCCCTCAAATTGTCCCACAGCAAAGTTGTGAAGACTGCCAGCCTTGTTCCTGAGGCCAATCAGGAGGGAAGAGAACCGGGAGGGGGCCCTGAAACAAATATTCAGAAAACGCCCGTAAGCAAATGGGCCGAAGCAATCCCGGGGTCCGGGGAGCAGAGATGGCATTAAGGGGAGACTCACCGAGTCTCCGAGTCACTGGGGTAGAGGTGGGAGCGGAGGAAAACCACAGTCAGGCTTGCAAGAATCTCAACAGTCTATAGCTCTGGTCTTCCTCTACAGTAGATCTGTGGGTCCGGTCTACCTCGCAGGGCTGATAAGAAATCAGCTGAAGGGCCCCGCCAACCATGCCACCGTGCATTTCGGCCGACTCAGGATGGAGGAATGACCCAAATGCAGCCCCGAGGAGCAGCCGGATCCCTCACAAAGTAAGAACGCTTCTGACTGAGGCCGCAGCCGAGCAGGACTGCGAGCACTGAAATGAACGATGCTTTAGAACAAAATTGCTGTCTTTCCCTATAAAAGCATAGCAAATTGCACTCACTTTCAATCTGACACTTTCTGCTGATTTGATATACCGTAGATGTTGTCATCCGAGGGTGATAAGCCACATTTTGGAAAACATTTTAAATTAGCTTCTGTTTATTTCTTCTCACAGGGTGAGTCTGTGACAGCATGTTTGTGTGTTGTTATAGAGACACATTCCTGAAAAGAGCCTTTCAAGATCACACTTCAGGTACTGGAAAACAGGTGCATTTCTTCTGATGGCAAAAGAAACCTTGTTCTCACGGTATCCATTTTTCTGTCCTTAGCAGGAGCGCAAATCGGTGCTTCAAACTAACAGTTCACAGGTGATTTAATTAACAAGGATTGCTGAGTCTGCCTCTGCAGGGGCTAATTAACTGAGCAAGAAAAAAATGCCAACAATACCAATTTTCCAGAAACGGTCCCAGTCACAAAGGTGCAAGTATCCCAATTACCGAGAGGGAAGGAAGGGCTGATAAACCGAGCCCTGAGAAACAGCCAAGGACACTGTACGACTATGAGATGGGTGGCATCATGCAACTGTGCTTGGAAGGAAGCCCTGGGAACCCTGGACCAGCTCCTCCCAGCTGCAGCACAAGGCCTGCCTCCCGCTATCGGATCTGGGATGAAGCGACTCAACGCACCACCAGATGGCGGCAAAGACACACAGAAACCTTTGGCTCTTTGCTGCCATCATGTGGTCAATTGGAGCTTTGCAGTCCAGACCTGGCAGCCCTCAATTCTCAGGGCGGGAATGCTGCTGTCAGTAAGAAGAAGAAAGAGGTCCCCTGTTCCTGCTCCATAAAAGCTGACGCCTCTGTAAATCCCTAGGGCTTTAAAATACTAGCCTTTCTCTCTCTTTCCTCTTTCATAATCTAGAATGCTTTGCTTCATCTTACAAACCTAAACTGAGTGACCTTTAGTCACTGTCTTGTGGAAGCCTTCATGTAAATGGGAAAAAGTTGTTCCATAGTCCTGATCTTCAGAGATATCACTTGAGCAGAACATTTTCTGAGCTTCATAAATGGACAGCTTGTTTGAGAATGGTGTGGAAATATGGCTCCCAGTTAACCCATAAGGTCAAGCAATGCAGAAATTACTGCCATTACTGTATTTCCTAGATACCTCTTCATTGTTTTCAGTTCAGGCCAAGAGAAATTAACACATTCCCTAGTTTGCTTTAATAAGGATTTGGACGACTTTCTTAGGAACCTGCAACTTCCTTTCTTCTTTGAATTGATTCACGCTGAGTGGGCATCAAAAGCCTTCCCAAATTCAAATATATGAACCATCATCTGTTAATTCCTACTTATATTCAGACTGTCCCAGCTTTACAACTGTACCCCGTGAGTTTCTGCTCATGAAGACAGCACGGATGTGAGGGGAAAACTCCAAAGAGCACGTTTCTGCAGGGCCTGTGGGGACTGAAGAGCGTGGGAGGTGAAGAAGGGTGAAGAACTGGAAGGCCGTCAAGGGCCCTCCTGTAACTGAGTGTTTTGGATATGTTACTGATTTGAATGAGAGTAGTATTTTCGTCTGGATTGTATTGTGTTTACTCTAAGCTCCTTAGAAACTTACTGAAGTGATATACAAAGTCTAGTAAGTAAGTATATAAATAAATGAACTTTGAATTGAATCTGATCCTAGGTGAACAAAAGTGACTGAGTTCGAAGTTATCCAACTTGATATTTCTAAACCTTCCCTCAGGATACCCACAGTATTTCAGGGACCATTAAGTTAATCTTTGTGATCAAAGGCGGAAGTCCAGAACCTGTTTCATAGAAGTCTGAGTGAGTTTCTGCTCCATCACAAAGGGAATATTTTCTTCTTCATGAGAATATGAGTGGCTGGGGCCCATCTATTTTTTCTTAATTTTCAAAACATTTTAAAAGGAAAGGTAAGAGCAGAATAAAAAAAGAAGCAAGAACTGAGGTCCATCTATGTATCTTCTGTCTCATGCCTCTCGGAAGCCCTCAAATAGGAAATCAAGATAGCCCTCCGATCTTCTGTTGCTGCTGTGCACCACAAATGGACAGGTGGGCTGCTCCTGGGCCTTGGAGATAGGTCCGGTCCCCTAGGGATTACTCTAGGCCCCTTTTGAAGCCACCTAAACATCTTACAGCAGAGGACCATTCTTTTCTCATCCATTTCTAGTAGCCCTCCTATGCGTCTTTCATAAAAAAAAAAAAAATTCCACTGTCTTGTATTGGTCTTTTTTTCTAATACTGAATTGAGGATTGCAGTCCTCATATTTACTAGAAAAGGCAATGATTTTCTTCAAAAGCTATAGCAGCGCATAATTTCCTCTATTATTGTCTTGGGACTCTAATATTAGTCATAACCGTCTATTCTAAGTGTGTTTGTAGAGAAGGAAATTGTTCGAGGGAGCATCAGCGCAAAACTGAATAGCAACTAGCATGGCCAAAATTACCTGGGGTTAAGTACTGCTGTTTGTTCCAGAAGTGTCGGTTTATAAACTGCAACAGAAAATGCGACCAGCATTTCCTCCAGTGCAGCCCAAAGGCACTTTCTTATTGTGATCTGCAGAAGTATTTATTTACAGTAATCTTCATTTTTCCTATTGGTGTTACTGATCAAAACAAACAAAATTCAGAATTGGTAAACTTGGAATGAATAATCATGGGTGGTGACTCTCTGGAAAGTGTCTTGATTTTAATCCTGGGCACATGAAGAGACCTTTTATGGTGGCATTTCTGGAGTCTCATTATCTGCTCAGAAAGACCTGCTTTCAGGTCAGTCTGCCCCTGACCACCCCTGATTTACTCCACTTTTAACAGTGGAAAGCTTCTTGAAGGCAGTCAGCAAGTGTACTTTGAACTAGCGGTCTCAAGTCAAGAAAACGGGTGAATAAAATAATTCCAGGAAATGTAACCCAGCTTGTGCAGATGAAAGAGAGAAAGGGAGCCGCCTTGTCGTTCTCGTTACATTCACTCATCTTATCCGAGTGCTGGGTTATTTCGTTTGCTTGCTTTGGACGTTGCCTACAGAGCAGGAAGGAAGAATATGTGGAGCAGAAGCACACCCACGCATACGCGCAAAGTTGCTGGTGATGGTGGTGAGGGATTGGAATAGCACCAATTTCCTTCATGTTTCAAAATATTACTGTGTCTCAAGGGAAGTTGTTTATGCAGCTAAGCAGGGAAGTTCGATTTGCCCATTTCAATATCATCAGTTAGATGAGGCTTCTTTGAAGTAGGCTTATTTAAAGTCACATAAACAAAGACTGACTGAAATTTTACTAAGTTGCTCAGAGAGACTTCATCTTGACGTGTATCAGAACTGAAAGGTCCTGTTCTTCTCCCCCACTGTTTTCTGCACAGCACATCTTGTAGCCATCTTATACCCCCTGATTTAACTCCTGAGCTTATACAGCCTTCCCTGCTCCCAAAGGTGGCTTCCTACAGCTTGGTCATCTGGGATTCCATGATAAGAAGACCTTTATCCCTCCCAGGGATCCTGCTGGGTGGAGGAAGTTATGCTATTTTGCCAGAAAACTTGTTGGCCTTTCACCCAGATGAGGGTGAAGATCCAGCAAGAGAACAAGATGACACACGACTGCCAGATACCATGTGTGGGGCAGATTTGCCCCCCTGCCTCCTTTCAAAAATGGGCTGGAACTGGGCTTAAGCAGAGGCACCCCTTGGTCATGCTGTGGGAATGCTGCTTTGGGGGTAGCTCACTCTGTTGGTGGATATCCATCCCTCCCCAACTGGAAGAACCCACAAGCTGCTTGCATGGAAATTCAGCTGGCTTGGAATGGAGCTGCCCTTATTAGAAACCGCAGCAGCTTTGCGTTGGGCCCTCCAAACCTTGTGTGCTCAGAAACACTTTCTTTTCCGTGAAATTAAATGTCACTGTGGAAATACAGTCTTCTAATTGACATTCCCCACATCCAGACAGGAAAGTTTCGCACAAGAGAGGAACCTCAATGAATATTTTATAGGGTGCCAATTGTGTCCCTCTTCAGCATGCCTCGCTTTGTTCCTCGCCACCCTCATCCCCACCCCTGGAGCATGACCGAGGGCCTGGCATTTGGGGCTGCTGGTCTGGCTGGTTGTTGCTATTGCCAGTCTGCCTGCTGAGTTTGTTATCCTTTGCCTGTCAGGTTCTAAAAATGCAATACGTTGCTCAGGGTTAAGAGGGGAATGAAAAGTTGCCAGAAAATCAGAAGAAAAGGGGCAAAGAATGAGGAACAGCAGACCCGGACAGGTGGCGATCCACTAAATGGGGCTTGGCTTAATTTTATGAGGCCCTAAGCCGGGATCCCCCGAGACAGATACTTCCCTGGTTTATGAAATGGCTCATGGCCTTGCAAGGTCTGCAGGGCTGAAGGAGGAACGTGCAAAGGTCTTTATTTTCTAACATCTGGAATTTTCCAATTCTATGGCTTGCACGGAGGCAAGACAACCGCACCTTTTCTGCCTTTAGTAGATTTGGGCTACATATGTCCCTTCCCCGGAGAGAGATGCCCAGCGCTGAGGACTTTTAGGGCATTTCAAGCACACACCAAGAGAAGGAGCCTGTTGGTTCTCTTGTGCAGGTAGATTTGAAGACCCTTCTTTCAAGACCTTTAAACATGGGGGACGAAACTCCCGTCCAGGCAGCCAAATGCTCTGCAGGGTCACGTCCCCCATGAAAAACCAGCAGGGCAGAAGCAATTTTCTACCGAAACAACCCTTACTGAGCAAAAGTCTTAATCACTGATATAAGTAAATTGTAAAAGAAAGAGTTCTCTTCCTTAAAGAAAACATCACAAAGCTACATCTGGCTTGTTCATTTATTGCCAGAAATGTGGAATCACTCTTCTAACATCAAATTTCACATAATATTTGTATGTTATAACCAAAATTCTTAGCCCACTGTATCATGCATTCTTTAACCTGTTCTTCCTCTGTTTCAAATGTCAGTAAAAGTTTATACATTTTAACAATTACATGTTCATCTTTGGTGCACAATTGTACTTCAAATTCTGTCTTGCTTTGCCCCATACCATGAGCCTTTCTGTCCATTTTGAAAGCTAATTCTGAGTGGTTTCATTTTACTAGGGATCAGTTTGACTGTCTTGTACAGATCTAGGTCTGTAATTAATTTCATGCAGAAAATACCATCTAGATTATTGGTGCAGAGTTTGTATTTCAAAGACAAATTCAAATGCAAAAGCTTAATTCAAATAAAAGGGGGAAAACAGGAAGATGGAAAGAAGAGATTAAAAGAGAAATCCCGTGGAGACCATCAGCCTTTCCATTGCTGGATGGTTGCTTGCTCCAGCAAAATAATGTGTTGGAAAGAGATCAAAATAACCGAAAGATGAAAAAATATTAGATGAAGGATTTATTGAGTATGTACAGCGAAGAATATATTTTCAGCAAGAGAAAAGCTTTTTAAAAAAGGTTGTTTCTTACGGGTGGCACAGAATAGTACAAAGTCATTGGGATATGTGGAGGATTTGATGGACGAGAAACTGAGCAAGCAAGCTGATCAGAACAGCATTTCTAATACTGTTTGTTTTGTGCTACCTTTCACTTCTGAGAAACAAAGTGAATGGATGCGAAAGAATGAACAGGACTTTTTCCAAGGGCAGTTCTATAGGCTGGGAACATACAATTTATAGGTTTTTATAGGGGTCTTACTTTGGAAATGATATATATCAGTTCTGCCCATGCGGAAGAAGTCTACGGTTGGGAGTGTGGGCAAAGAGAAAGTCTCCTTGGGGGGAGGCTGGCGCTACAGAGGCAGGGTCACGTAAAAACAGGCAGCACTTGAGTTGCGTCGCTGCGGCTGCATCTTGACTTTTTTGCCATACCCTGTGCACACCCCTCCTTGTGTTACACAACCTTGCAAGCTCTGTTGGATGGAGCAGATATGAACAACTTTTCAAATGCAGTGCAGTCTTCAGATAAACTGTCCCATCAGCTTAATGGGATTTAAGTGGGAGTCTCTCACGGGTATCACTGAAGAGAGGAGGGAGGTGCCTGCAACATTTCTCTTTCGGCACAGTAGGCATTACTGGGGTACCCGCTGAATAGACCTATTCCTGGTTCTATAGAATCTGTCCTGTTCTGAGTTCAGCCAAGTGATTATTTGAGTTAAATATGCATTTGCAGGGGACGGGGAGGGACAGTAAAAGATTTCCTTTCAGGAGGGTCTCCGTGCTGCATCCTTCTGAAATGGTAGACTGGGGACTATGGGAGAGACTGATAGTCATGCTTATGAATTTACACACATCTTGCACACCAGACGTGGTTCACTTGCTCTTCCATTCCATCCTGCTAGAGGGCTGTGGAAGGCAAGCTCATACTTGAAGAAAAGCAAGAACTAACAAGAAAAGCCCTTGCACAGTAGAGGGAATTCTTACAAAAACACTAATGTGATAAAGGAATGTAATTCTCCTAATCTGTTTGAGTGCCTCTAGGAACACCAATACCTAAATGGAAACTGATGAGTAAATTTCACAGGTTGATGAGTAAATTGAACTTCCTCACCAACTACGCAGGGGGTAAATCTCTTTAGACTCCAGAATGAGGCTCAGTAATCACCAGTGGACCTGGTTCCTCCAAGTCTTACTTGGGATGGTGGAATGGTTACGGGACATTTTGCAGGGGAAAGTATGAGTTAATAGTTTGGCAAAGTAATCTGCGCAGTCAAAATTGCAACTCTCGGCCTTCAGTAAGATGAATTGAGGGAAGGGACAGGAGGCTAAAACACAGCAGGATGAGCACAAGGAAAAAGGGCTTCAGAGGGAAATCTGTCGGCACCAGGAAGGGCAGAAAGAACAGAGAGAAGGAACAGATGGCGGCATGGAAAAAATGTGTGAATATGCACACAAACAAACAACATGTTGAATCTTCCTTTAAAGCTAGCTGGGGTCCAGACAAAAGAATAAAGTAGCTGGAGGGGAAGACAGACTCACTAGCAGAAGAAAGCAGTTCAGTGACAAGGTGGGTAAGCATATTTACTGCTCACTTTGAACAGGAAGCGACATCCTTCCAAATTCTAGCTTCGGCATTATCACAGAAATTCTCACGGAATTAGAAAACAGAATTACAACCAATATCACTTGAGGTTCTCAAATGTTAAAATGTGGCCCATCTCAATTCATTTTGACTCAGTTCATCCACTGCTGTACACCATAATATGGTTGATAAATGGCTAACGGTACTAGGATCAATAAATCCAGTTGTGAATTATTCAACAAGTCATGGCTTAACAAACAATGGGTTAGCACAATATATGAACCAGCAGCAGAACCATCTGACCATCCACCATTTGTCCTCTTACATTCTGGAAGTCTGTGTGTGGTTCCACTTCAGTCCAAGAGCCTAAAAGCTGCAGAGGAATCAAGGACATGAATGAAGTAGTTAAGCTCTGTGGTGATGGGAAACCATCAGGGCAAAAGGACACACCAGTAGTACTGGCTTTCATCTCTAGTTAGGAAAAAGTTGGCTAGCAAGAAGGGAGAATATTTTTATCCAAGGTCATGGAAACAGCAAGCCGGGTGAAATGAGCCATTGGGTGGCACTGGAGGAAGACCAGCTGCTGCTTCTTTCCATGGAAATGGTCAGGATGGCCTTTGATGTGTCTTCTGATGCGTTCTGTAGGCAGCCCTGCTGGAGAAGGGATTCTTCTGGCCACACGTGGCTATATTTGTGTAACGTTTGCCGTCAGCTGCCTCCCATGTGTGGCTGCTCGTTTTCAGGCCTCTTGGGTTGATTCCTCCCACTGCATGCTTTCGCTTTGATTGTGGCATGGTCCTGGCATGCCAAGCATTAATCTTGGCTTCCGTGCAGCCTCTGTGTCTCTTTCAAAGATCTGCTGATGCTCCTCTTGGCAATCACATCTGCAGCTCAGAAATCCAGGCAGGAGCAGATCATGGTCTCTTTTGGGAGAAATGACTTCCCGAATAATTGACCTTCCTCAAAGTCCAAGGTAAGGGCAGAAAAAGCACAACAGCTGGCTTTCCTGTTCCTATTTCTCACAGGAAGACCACACACACATTCACTTCATCAGCATTGCACTGGTCCCCCCAAGAGCTGCCCCTAGGATAAGTGGGGGGAAGGCCAGAGCTTGGCAACTTGTTTTCCAAAGAACGAACCAAAACCAGCTCAGCGCAGCACAGCGCCTCTTCCCTTCAGGACAGCAGCCTGATGAAGCTGCTTCAGGCCTGGGAAAACCTTCGGAGCAAAGGCCTGGAGCCCTGAGTTGCAAGGCTGCTTGCTACTAGGTCCTCCACTGAGCTTCAGGCGTAAGCATCTCTCCTTATCCCCCAGGAAAAGGGAAGCAGCCATGAACTGGGCCAAGACAACATCTGTCTCTCTAGACGCTGCAGCGTGGCCCTCATTCAGTGCGTCTACCAGGCCACCTGCTCAGTCAGTTGCCAAGCAGGTCCCTATCCAAAGAATTTTAGTATAGGACCAAGCACTTGCTATCTGCCCACGAGGCACCCAATCTTTAGGAAGACCGGGTTAAGAATCCTTCCATTTCCAGCCCAGTGGGATAAACTTTGCCCTTCCCAGTTCTTTACTATTTAGCACCTCCCCAACCTTGGCTATCTTAAAAGCACTGAGCAGGACTGCCCCTGGTTAGTCCTTGGATGGGAGACCACCATGGCGGTAGACTAGATGGGGACATGGAAAACCCATCTCCAAAGAGGACCACCTCAGAAGGTTGGTGAGAAAGCTAGGAGGGACTCCATGTTCTGGGGAGAGTTACCTTACTCGTCATTCAGACAGCGATTCCTCTGCAGAGTTCCCCATCTCATTGCTTCTAACATATTTTTGCAGGGGTTTATGGGAATTCACCTTGTGAAACAGGTTAGTTGCGCATGTATGCATCAACGTGCGCCACATTTTTTCTTGGGTCAATTAATACAAAAATAAAAGACGGGAACGCTCATTATTTCTGCTTTAGGTCTCTCAGTTGAATCACATTTTGCTTGGTGCTTTGGCAAGGTGGCTATAAATTTCTGCAAATCTGTGAATAGGGATCTTTGCACATCTTTATGAGGTTTGTGTAGGGAGGGAGGTTGTGATGTGGCCTTCTGCGAAAGCCCTGGAAAATGTTAAATACCCCTGTTAAGGGACTCATTATGCTGATGGAGTGAGTGAAGCTTTGGCTGCCTCATTAGTTCCTTGCAAGAGTTTGGATCCGGAGGGAAACTTCCATGGACTGTCATCAGAAAGTCAGCCTAGTCACTGTGATGCTGCACCGAACTCGGCTTCCCAACCCGATGCTTCTTCCTGCAGTCACATCTCCTGAAAATGTGCCGCTTTCTTGAGGAGGGATATCAAGGTATCTTGCTTGTTTTTAGCTTTTATTACAGCTTTTATTGCATCTCAAGGGAATGTAGATAGGCCCAAATTAAAACATCTGTAGAAGTAATTCATACCTGGAGGAAATCTTGCCACTACTCATAGAATCCTAGCACTGCTAATGATTCAATTGTCTCCTGCCACAACTACAAGCAGTCTTTATAAAAACCAAGCAGTATGAAATAAAATGGTAAATACATTGTCCAGCAGCAACTTCTAAATTCAGCAAATTTTATTTCTTTTCATTATGGTTTGCAAAGCAGGAGTAACATCATTGTTTGTGCTGCAGTTTATGAGTATAATATAAAATTAGCCCATGACTAACCTCCAAATCCAGCCTAGTAGTTAATTATTTTATTATGCATTATTTTAATTTTAAAGAACTAAAAAGGGAGAGCAAGGAGATAGAACACCAGCTAAATGCCTGTTCAGAAAAGGTTCTTAATGCACAACTTGCTCTCTGTAGACTGTGGGCAATTATTTAGGCTCCCAGAATAAAATTTGCCATTCTGTTTATTCCTCCTTTTTACCTCCTCCACTTATTTTAGTGCAAAAGGACATACCGTGAACAAAATATTGAAACCCTGGTATTTCTGATGCTTTGGTTCAATAGAGAAGATACCAGTCTCAAGGGAATCTGCTCTGGACAATCAAAATCTACATTTGGTTTGCAAAATGGTGAGTTATACGTTATCAAACTCTACATTTCAGGTTAAGGCAGTTAAATTATGTTTGAATAGTTCTTGCTAATTAAATGTAGCACAAATCTGCACTGTACTTCTTCCTTTAATGGAAGAGTTGAATTGTCAGAAAGACAATACAAGAAAGAAAAAAAAATGGAAAATAAGTTTGTTCACCCCAAAAGAAGCTGATGTTTTTGGCACAGAAGCTCTCTATGTCAATGTTAGATCGATCAAACCTATATCTGTCTTTCTATCCTCATTTTCTAAATCAATTCTTTTAGACTTTTTAAAAGCTAGCTGCAACAAATGATTTTGAAATAAAAACATGTGATAGGATTTTTAAAATAATATTTAGACCAAATAGCTCATTCTGAGCGATACTATTTGGCCAAATTAGCATCCCTCCATATTCCAAATAACTTTTGCAAGGCCAACCATGATCCCTAGATGGCCTACTGTGGTTGGAGCCAGAAGACCTACAAAGAACGTATTTGGAAGGTATAACCTTGAAGAGCAGCCTCCTCAATGACAGAATTGTTCTCGGAAAACCATGGAAGAAAGCTCACGCAACCTCTCCCAAGCTTATGTTCAAGCATTGCATTGTATTCCTGAATAATAGAAGCAGCACTTTTTGTGAAGTTTCAGTCTTTGGTTCCTCTGGCAATGCTCCCAACCCTATTTCAATAGCTCGGAAACTGAACAGACTTTTCAGAAAGTTTGCCATGTGCTTTCTTTTAGTGAAAGATTAGTTGTTGGTTTGTCTGGAATTAAAACTGAAGATATGTCATTGGGCAAGAAAAAGGGAATGTGATGACACAGACTAGAAACAAGGAAGTGGTGAGCTGGCTGGGAAAATTGGCTCCTTTACAGAAAGCCCTCTTTTCTAAATGGAAGTTCCTTTTCATGACAGAGTAAAAAGTTAGGAGCCAAACCCTTTAATTAAAACAAAAAATGGTTTGGTGGTTCTAGAGCAGTTCACAGAATTAAAATGTAACCACAGAAATCTGCAGTAAAACAATGAGAGATAAAGCAGAACCATCAGCAAGATGGAAGTTGTCCAGGGGCCTAAAAGAAAGAAAATAAGCAAGGACAGAGATGGGGAGAAATAGCTTGAGTTCCCATTTTAATACGGAGTTACTCAGTTTGACTGTGTGAACCCAATCCCCAACAGAAACACTGCTAACCATTAATATCCTCATTTTTCCAAATTTCATAATGCTAGTATCACCTCAGAAAAATAAGTACTAAAAACGCTTACATGCATAAGTTCCCACAGAATGTATATTACAAAAAAGACCTGAAAAAAATAAGTTTGTTAGGAAGGGTGTGTATAAAAGCGTGAGGAATCAAACCTATGATCTTTCAAAAAGCATAAGCTGCCTTGGAGACAGGATGGAGCAATGGCTGGAGAAAGGGAAGCTGAGAAGACTGGAGGAGAAGAGCTTTGCCAGCCCTCAGGGACCTGCAGCCACCAAGCCTACTGAGGCTTAAAGCAGATGTAACTCTGACCAGCGCATCGACCGTCAGCTTATCTGAGGTTCACCAAGTTATCTGGCCTGAAACTGGGCTGGTTTATACCTGGAGTACACAGGGGAACAGAACTCCAAAGCCTTGCCCTTTTAAAAGCATCCAGTTCGGTCACTATCAGTTCCAATGAGTGATCTCGGGATCAGCTGTCCACTTCTGCCCAGTTCACCACCCTCCAGGTCCCACTCAGTAAACGGAACCAACAGCCCAAATGGAAGGGCAGCTGGTGATTTCAAATAATCCTCCGCCGTGCTGTGCTGCCCCCCATATTTCAAGCAAGCTGCCAATCAACCCCTAATAATTGCCAACACTGGAAGAGGAGGGATTTTGAACCATTTCATTTCATGTCACCTTGATGCTCCGAGCAATATAGTTTCCATTGCAAGGGTATTAGGCTGTTGATGGCAAAAGGTTAAGACCTCAGTGGATTTCTCAGACGAGCTGACGATGCACAGCTGGCATGTTTTGCTCATGGCAGCTCTATTCCAATATCCTGGACTCACCTGAATTAATTTTCACACTGAAATGGAAGAGCAGCCAACTGGAGCTTGGGACACATCATTCCATCTCTTCCAAGACAGAAAAGAAAGCCATTTTTACAGGCTTCTGTGTGCCAAATAAGCCAGAAATGGTTTCAGCCCCAAGTACATGCCTTTCCCTCAGATGCGTTTTTGTTGATAATAAGTGGATTGATTTGCTTGACTGTTTCCCAGAGGATGGAGGTGAATCGAAGGGCTGAGTCCCTTGATGATCTTCTCTTGATGCTCTTCGGGGTTCTTGTCTTCCTCCTGCCCTGTTAACATCTGTGCAATCTCTGGGCGAGGCCTTTGGGATGTGGTCAAAGATGCTGCCAGGGCCTTTCTCTTTTGCTACTCACTAGTTCCTTGTTTTCAGCCTGCCACCCAATTTTGGGCCTGATGCCATGCTCTGCATTTGGATTTTAATTGTCCTATACAGTGGAACCTCAGTTTACGAACTTAATTTGTTCCGTGACTCTGGTCGCACCCCGAATTGGTCGCAACCCAAAGGAAATTTCCCCATAAGGTTCAATGTAATTACCATTAATCCGTTCCGGCATGGAGGCTATTGCTTGGAGGGAGAGTCCCCCTCCCTATGACCACGTGTCAGGGGAGGAAAAATGGCCGCGGACCACGTGTCAGGGGCAGAAAATGGCCACAGACCACGTGTCAGGGGTGGAAAAATGGCCGCGGACCACGTGTCAGGGGCGGAAAAATGGCCGTGGACCACGTGTCAGGGGCGGGAAAATGGCCGCGGACCACGTGTCGGGGGAAATGGCCACGGACCACATGTTGGGGTGGAAAATGGCCGCGGACCACGTGTCAGGGGTGGAAAAATGGCCGCCGACCGTGTCACGGGAGGGAAAATGGCCGCGTATCCTGTTCATACCCCGAGGCGGAGTTCGCAAACCGAGGTAAATTTTTGCGGCCAGAGCTGGTCGTAACCCGAAAAGTTCATTAACAGAGGCGTGCGTAACCCGAGGTACCACTGTATTTATTTTTTTATGTTACATTATCTATTTTTACTCCATGTCTTGCCAAGAGTCCTGTGGTGGTGGCAGTCTACAAGCTTGATAAATAAATAAATGAAATCCCTTCTTTCCTACCCAGTGATATACCTACAGTCCTAAAAGCTCTGAGAAAAGAGACACCAATGAAATTTGCATCAAACAGTACCTACTTTAAAAAAAAAACGATTACATCAGGTCAACATGTGGTTTTAAAAAACTGTTAGAGAAATTTACGGGCCGAAAATGAAAGGGAGTTTGCTTGGGGGAAGAAAGGGCTCCTGAGCCATTCATAGTCAGCAGTTGTGCAACTGAGGAAAAGATGCACAAGATGCTTTCATGTACTGGGAACATAAAAAGCGACCCAGAGAAGCCTCCTAGGAAAACCAGCATATTCCTCCACTAGAGGGGATAGCAAAGCAGATGGGTTCACCCTTTCCACAAGCAGTTGTCCTTTCTTTGTGGTGAAGGGCCTTAAAAGCCATTTCCTGCCCCTCCTTCCCTCTTCTTTGAAGCGTCATGCCATTCATCCCTTGCTGACTGCATTTGCTTTTGGGAGGGGTGAGGGTGATGATGGGGGAGTGGGTGACCGTTCCCAGGCTGCTACTCCTTGGCATACAGCGGAGATGCTCCTTCTGGGGTCTGGACTGTGGGCATGCTCCAGCCATTCATCCATGTGCTAGAAGAAGCCTAGTGTACATGGTGGCCCCTAGAAGCCCCAGTCAACTGAAAAATATTCTAACAGCAGGCCAAGAAAAAAAGGCACACAGAGGAATAATAATAGGTTGGGATGTGGTCATGTGAACTGAGAGGGAGACGGACATCCTAGTGCTGGCATAAGACTTTGGACTGCGTTGTGCTTCATCTCTACGCGTGGTCTTCACACATCTACTTTTTTATGTGGTCCCTAAAGGGTGGTATTTAGGGGGAAAGATAGATCAAACTGTACAGTAATTAGCTGGTCAAATACTTTGAAATGGAAGCCATCTATTGTAATGTTATGATCTCTCAAGCCCATTTCTCCTAAGCCACACCTTCAGTAGATGACAGAGAGCAAACAGAGGCCCTACATGAGATGCTGGTGGAAACAACAACCTTTGGTGCTGGTAAATCGTGGACTGTGCGTGAACCCCAGACCTGTAGCCTGGGAAGATGTGGGTGGCGGGAGAGGTGCTCCAGCTATGAAGAGGGTCAAAGGGACAAAGCAGCCCTTGGCTGAAGGAAGAAGGTCCTAGCTGTATCAGTGCAACTCAAGACAGACAGAACTGATAAGTGCCAAAGCAGCAGAAATGTCTTTTTGCCTTTTTGGTCTTCAAGAGTAATTATTTTTGATATAGCTATCTTGCTAATTATCTGTAATTATACAGATTCAATAAGACGGTAAAAGACATGCTTACCACTTATAAAATTGGTTTTTAAAAAGTCTAAAAATCTTGTCATATCTCTTGTCATAATAATTTGGAATGTGGGAAGATTATGTTCAGTAATCTCCATAAAACTATCAGGAACTTTGTGGCAAATGTCTTTGAGAACTATGCCGTAGAAACAAAGAGATGCCATTTTGTAGAGCGTGATAATTTTTTCTTGCACAAGAGACATCCAGGTTTGTTTCATTGTGGTTGTTTTTGAGCCCTGAGGGACGTTGGGCTCAAGCTATTACTTCCTGCCTTCTCTGGCACAAGAGATAATCAAAATCTGAACTCAGATTTATGTTGGTAACACAATATAGCCTTTGTTCAATGTGATTTTTATAATACCCATCCATGCTTCCTTGAAACTTCTATAGTTCTGAACAAGAATCTCAAGCCTGGTGAAAGCCTGGTCTTGTGCAGAAGTGCCGGACAAAGACGGGGAGTCCCAGATTGAAGTCCAGGTTCAGACAGAGGTTTTCTGGGTGCTTTGGGGCAAGTCCCTCTCTCTGAGCCCACCTGGCACACATGGGGGTAGTTGCAGGGATTCAGCGAAGGGAGACCTCCATGGAAGCCATCTTGAGCTCCCGGAGAAAAGGCAAGATGTAAAACTAGCAAATAATTAAATGTGTCCCATCTGTTTTATGCTGTGGAAATTCTTCAAGTTCTGTTTATGCCACCTTTCCCCAGCCTGTTCTTTCCCACCAATGATGTATTCAATCTGAACTCAAAATCTGGATATTTAAGAAAAAACAACAGATAAATGTGACAAATTTCACATCATAGTGTCTAGTTTGGGGCTGTGAAATAATACAACACTCTCTATTATAATATTTAATAAAGCTTGGTTAAAGGGCATTACAAGCAAATCTCTTGTAGCCATACAGTTATAAATAAAACTAGATTTTTAAAATAAAACTGATATAGTCATACAGTCCACCATCTACTCCAAGGCAACTAAAATTGTTTTGGCCAAAGTATGGCAAAAGCTGTTCAATTATTAAAAATACACGGCTAGAGAGCTGCATATAAGATCTGGATAGAATCGGAATTCTTTATTCGGTTAGCGCCTAACAGCTTTGTAGGCTTTAACCAACCTCCCCATCACCAACCCCAGTTTCATTTTAAACTATCTGATTAGATTTCTCACTTGCCAGTAACCCGTGCAGACAGAAATCATCTGTAAGGCAGAAAATAAACTCATGGGTTCACTTTACTATTAATAAGCTGACAGTTTCTTAGGTCCAACGAAGCCCAGACAGGGAGGTATAGCTTGCGGGAGTTAATCTCTTGGGCAGAATCCAGAGGCTTTACACACAAACACACACACACCCCCGTTGGTTGTAGCCAATGTGAGGCGGTGGCCGCAGGGTCGAAGTTGGAGACTCAGCCATGATGCTCCCTGAGTGTCCTGAGACCACCCCGTCTCCTTCCCTCACCTGCTGTGGGACACGGCTGTGGGGCGGGCTAAGCGCGGCCTTGGGCTGCTCGAGGAGAGCCGGCATCCATGTACTAATGTGAGGGAGGGAGGGAGGGAGGGAGGGAGGATACTGCAATGCTGCAAATCCCCTTCTCTGAAGACCCGCCCCCCCTTTTTCCCCCCTAAGCTGTACCTGCTGCTCTTTCTGCACCTGCTGCTGTGAGTGAGCACAGCAATGCACAGCCTGCAAAAGGGAGTTCTGGATAAAATCTGGGGGCGGCATGGAAAGAAGGGGCCGCCCACTCCTTCCGTTTGTTTTTGTAGGAGAGTCTGACTGCGGAAGAGACCCTCCCGGTGTTCCTGTGTTCCTTGCTGACAGGAGAAAGGCTCCCCACACAGGCAGCCCTTGCCCCTGGGGAGCAGAGGGGGCCGTGCCCCTCCCTTGGCTGGGCTGCGAAACCACGCGCCCCGGGCCCTTCTCTTTTCCTTGATCTCTCCTTCTCCGCGGTGGACTGTGAGATGATTCCCTTGCTGTGTGTTTGTGCAACTTCACACAAAACCACTGAAGCTGGGGACAGGAAGTGAAAATGTAAACTGGGAACCAACATTTCAGAGGGTGCTCGTCCAAAGCTGCTTTTAAAATCATCTGCAACCTCTGTCTGGGGATGTCAAGAATACAGAAGCTGAACTGTCCCCTTTTTTACAAAGCAACCCTTGCCTGTCTGTGAAGCAAGTACTTTGCAGCTGATTCTCGGCTCCATTGTTGAATCAGGTGCTATTCTGTTTCCCCATGCCCACCCCCACATTCATAAACCCAAATGTCATGTTTAGTTCTTGGTGAGTTATGAGATTGTGCTTCAGCCTTGGAAAAGATCCTGTCTGACAAGAAAGAAGATTTTCTTCTGAAGATGCTCTCATTGTAATGCATTCTGTGTGATGGATGTCAAGTTTCCCACTTAGCAACCATTCAGCATTGATTCTGTTGCCATGATAACCAAGTATTCCATAGTGGCTCTGTCCTGGGTCCAAAAACAAACAAAATGGTTGTAATTTTAGTTTCTCGAGTCTCATGATCCTGTGATGTGGATCTAGCCTGGGTTAGCTGGAAATGTTTCAGTTCGTTCGTTTGTCGCTTGGGAAGAGAAAACAGCCCTGAAGAGACAGAGAGAAAGAGAGAGAGATTCTTTTGCATTAAAGAAACCTGACATTAAACAGCTTCAGGAGGAAACCAAAAAGCTTCTCTCCGAGTACCGATAGCCTCGCCTCACCCGGTAATGAAATGTTGCAAGAAGAAGACCAAGCTCCACCACACTTTCAACCTGGGACTACAAATGTTCTCCATTAATAAAGCAACTGATTCTCTTAAAACCTTTTGGTCTTCCCTTTGTAAGGTTTTCTAGCCCAGAATCTATAATTTCAAATGAGACTCTAGACCGAGGTTTTTCCAAAGAAAGTTCAGCTTTTATTTTGGCCAAGAGAAAAGCAGGGTGGACCACTCTCTGTCCGGCTGGCAGAAAGAAGACAAGAGAACAGCCACACCCTAAAACAGTTTACAACAGCCTTTATGCCTTTTTGTCATCAGAAAGCATATAGGAGAAGGGTAAAATGTTTATTTTTATTTTTACCTTACTTAGGGAAAAGAGAAAACTGCAGAGGTGTCCCCTTTTCATGACCCCTGAAGCAGGCGAGACATATGTCCTTTCTGGCTTAACCACATCTCCCCTCCGTTTCCTCTTATAAAACTATTACCATCAGCATAACTTTTACATGCTCAGCATCTTGTAACTTTCACGAGTTCCCTATTTGCAAAAGCATTTCCAGTTTCCTTAATAGCACTTAGACTGACTTTTAACCACACAGTCACTATGTCAGCAAAAGCTTGAGGAACAGAAGCAAAGAAGCAACAGGTTGTTTACGCTTCCTACACCTTAATGCCCAGGTTCAAACCTACCTGAGTTCAAGGCCACATCTGGGGCTGTTTTCCAGCTTCAGCAGAGAAAGCAGCTGGAAGGTTTTTGTGGCTGCTTTTGAGAGATGTCGGTGGAATCGGAGGCTTCTTTCTACAGGCTCCTCCTAAACCCCAGGATTTCTTCCCCAGCACCAGTTCTTCCAGAAGCAGAAGAAAGACCTTCAAATGACTGCCCTTGTCCACTACAGAATTGCTCTTTAATCCCAGGGATGTTGCTGGGAAGTAAATCACGGTCAAACCAAGTGCCAGACCCACAGAGCACATGCACAACTCACAAAGGATAAATTGGTCCAACCCTGCAGATTTCTAGAAAAGCCATCAGAGAAACAGTGTGACAGTTAAACCTCACAGCCATGCAAGCACTCAGTGGTCTCCGATGGTTAACAACGTGGGTTTCATTTATTCTGGCCCAAAAAAGAGCAAAAGTTCTGCTCTTTTTCTGCTCCTCAATTTGAAACCGCAGCAGCTGGGGGCAAAGGGTCTCCTTTAATTCTCATCTGGTTCTCCTGTGAATGAACAGTCATCTGTTTCCAGGGGCTGATTTATAAGCAAAGAAGAAACCGTGTCTAATTAAATACATTTTAATAAAGATGCCTCTTTCACAAACATACCTGCTCTGCTGAGACATATTTCTTTCTTATTATGGAAAGAAATATTTGTACAAATACTGGCATGGTGATGAATCCACAAGAAGCTGCCAAGTAGGTACTTGGGGCATCCATCCTTCGCGTGGTTGCTGGACATGTTAGGATGACTTTAAAAGAAGTCAACTGCCAGAGTGTCCATCTCTCCCCTCCATTCTCTCTGTTTGTTTCCAAATCCTTGCTTGCCCCCAAGTGATTAGCCTACAGATCCAGAAATCCCCCTCTTCCTCTATCTCCAAAATGTCTGATTTTTTAGAATATTTTTTTTATCCTGCCTTTATCCCCAGTACTCCTTCCTCCCCCTCCTATTTTCCCCACAACTGCCACCCGGTGAGGTGGGTTGGGCTGAGAGAGTCACCTTGCTAGCTTTCAGGCCTAAGGTGGGACGAGAACTCACCGTTTTCTGGTTTTTGTTTTGTTGTTGTTTTGTGTGTGCAACAAATAATCCGAAATGATAGCAAATCTTAAAAGCCTGGTTATCTCCTCAGGCATCAACAGTTGGTCTGAGCTCCCAAGTGAAGCAGGATTGGGCCTGCTTGGTGTTGGGATGAGAAACCACCAGAACCTGCATGGCTGTATTTTGGAAGTCGAAAAAAAAATGTCCTGGGAGAAGGTAGTGACTAACCACTTCTATAATCTTGCCAAGAAAACCATGTGGTGCCACCAGGAGGGAGCCTTTATCATTCCCTCTCACATAATCTGAGCATTTGCCGAAGCTGGGAGATTTGTAAAGCTCTTCCAAAGACCCCATCCCAGACTCTCATTCTTCTGCTCGCCGCCAACACTAGAAGCCAGGAATTGGGCTTGGGGGTGAGAAGGCCTGGGTCCTGGCCAGGGCCTGGGACTTAGCCTCCCACCCCCCACCCCCACCCCATCCATCCCTTATGCTTCCCAACTTAAGGGAATGATTCTCGCTGCGCATTATTGCACAAGGTGAAGCCACTTGCTTTTGTGAGCACATAATCTGTCTTACAGCTTGCCTAGGGGACTCATAAAATGTAAACCCTCCCTCAACACCTGAGCAGTCATTTATCTTGTGCAAAAGGAAAACAAGGGTTTCCCCTTTTTAGATTTTTATTTGGAATAATATATATTATAACAGTGGTTTGAAAACACATTGTCTAAAAGGCTTTATTGAATCACCACGGGGTCAACTTGAGACCAGTGAGGTATAATCAGGAGAGACGGGTGAAGATAAATCTAATAAATAGATTAAATAAATAAATAAATAAATAAATGAGTGAGTGAGTGAATAAATAAATAAAATAATCAGTGCCTTGAAATAACTTTAGCTCATTCTAGAGAGCACCTCTGATCGAAGCCCTCAATGTTTTTTGAAGTCGGGGTCTGTGGCTCTGGCCGGAGAAGGCTCGCCCGAGTCCCAGGATTTCACAGGGAACATTCAGGTCCCTGGACAGGGTTTCAGTAACCATGGAAACAGAAAGTGACATCCTAAATGAGCATTACTTTGTGCTGCTGGAAGTAAAAGTGGGAAGACATATATGCTGAAATCCAGGATTAGAATTATATTTCTGTAATGACCACTAATGTTTGTTTTTAGACATCTCATAATGGTGGGCAATATAACATTCTGATTGCATCTCTTCCATGGCAGGAGTGATATTTCAAAACCCATTTAAACCTAAATTTGATGACCCTGCTTTAGATGCATTAAATTGCATTTGGACAAGTCATTTCACTTGCATCTCACCACACATTTAATTTCATACAATTCTTCCTGTATGCACTGAAGAATATTTTGATAGCAAAGCACATGTAATTAAAAGCATGATTTTAGCTGAACTTTTTTCTTTTTTAAAAAAAGACTTCTCTTTTTTACTTTATTAGTTCTGCAGAGAAGCTAAGCCTCTGATCTTATGCTTACTTATTCCTTCAGTCCAATGTAATCAAAGGAACTTCTGAGAAAAATGTAGGAGAAACTGAATTGCGTACTTTATTTTATTCTTTCGGGGGGTGGGGGTGTTAATTTATCTGTTAAACAAAAATAGTTTAGATTAACGAAGGGACATTTATTCTGTAATTGTAAACATCCTTTGTAAATTGAAAACTAATTTTAACAATGTAGATGTGCACCTTGGACTAAATAGCGTGAGCTGCAAGATGTTTCTGGTGTTTAAGACTTCGTGGAAAGAAAGCAGAACTTTCGGGTTTGCCTCAATTAGTCTCTTTTCACTTACTAACAACAATAAAAAGTTCCTAAAACTGATGAGGTTTAAAAATGTTGGGAGCCATAATAACTAGCTTTGCTTTCTCCCACCGCTGCTCTTTTGAAATTTGAAGGGTTCTGTGTTCCGCGTGTGAAGACATTTTAAGTAAACATCAAAGTATGAACTGAACAACTTTCTGACCACTTGCGCAGGCCAAATTCGGAAGGGTTCGTTGTTTCTGGCATGTTGGAGCTGCTGATGAGCACCGACGAGGAACCCGTCAGAAAACAAGAGCCCGCACAAGACGGGTTTTCAGAGCAAGGCAGTTTCTGCAGCCGTTGCCCTCCTTCTTCCATCTCCTCCACAGCTGTGTTTGAGGAGTCCGTAACCCCAGGGGGTGCCTGACAGTGGAAGTGCCTTCTTGACCATCAGCCTCAGAAGCCTCTGCAAGAAGTAAACTGGCCACTGTCTAAAACTCAAGGAGTGAGCAGCAAGTAAAGTTACAGCCTTAGCTAGTTGGAGCACTGAAAAAAAGAACAACATAAGATATATTTACTGGTAACTAGAAAGTATTACAACTGTCTACAGCTGTAAAAGTTGGAAGCTGGAAAATTAGAAAAGAAAAAATGGTAAGTGTTAGAAGTACTCAGTAGTAACTACCGTGATTGGATATACTGTTATGAGATCTACGGATCTGCCTGAGGTACTGCAGTCTCTCTGCCTCTCTCCGTCTTGCAGAATCCCATTTGACCACCAGCTGGAGGCAAGGAGGCAAAGAAAACCCTAAGCCCTCAGTGCCCTCTATGCCCTCTAATGGCCACTGGGATGTTTGCAGTTCAGACACCAGAGTTCTCCTGTAGCTGGGATCAGACCTGCTCAAGGCAATCCAATAATGTTCGTGGTGAATAGGTGAGGGAAACTATGGCTGGACAGTTAGGAACTCAGCAAAAAATAGCAATGGCAACTTCTTTTTTAAAAAAATCTATTTTATTTATTACTGCTCATTCAGACACGTTGGTGATCTATTGCAAACGGTCCAGAGATCTATTGTCAAGTCACAATCCACCTTCATCTGCCCTCGCTGGAACAATGAGAGCTTTATTAGGTGAAGCGCTGGGATAGTGACAGTTCTGCACAGTTTACAGTCCTTTGGTGGTATTTTCTTCCCATAGAAAATCCCTCTGGCATTCTGGATTGGGACCTTGATGAAGCTATCTCAGAAACCGGTCTTCTCTTGTTTAACTGTCACTCCTTAGTTAGATAGCTATCACTGCAGAAAGAAATATATTGTGTCAGAAAGGGAAATGCTGGTGTCCTGTGCTTCCTAATATGTGAACTACCCAGGATGAATGCAGGATGACCTGGGCCAACTGTCACTTAGGTGAGATCCTAGAGGACTGGCATGGTGCTAGATGATCCTGAGGGACTGATGAAGCGCCATGGGGCTAGAAGGGAGCAAACCGTGTTCCTATCTTCAGAAAGGAGGCTGTGGAGAACTTCAGTCTAGCCACCTGGACATTCTTCACTTGGAGAGCAGAAATCAAATGCACAGACAGGAGATGGGGGAATACCCATCTTAGCCATGGTATGTGTGTAAATAAGTTAACTGAATGCAAGCTGGTGATGAGTCAGCACCGGGGTGTGGCTGCAGAAATGGCAAATGCTATTTGGGCTGCATCAAAGTACAGTTCCTGAATCACAAGAAATAAATGGCTTACTGCATGTCACACCGGTCGGATTCCACGCTGAATATTGGGTTCAGTTGTGGACACACACTTAGAGAAGAATACAAAGAAACTGGAAGGGAATCAGAGGGTGATCAGGGCACTAGAAACTAAATCCTACAGAGACTGAAAGAATTTAGAATATTTAGCATATGCCTAGGATGGGCGATATTTGCGTTATTAATAGCATGTATGAAAAAGATCTTGACAGAATATGAGTCAGTGTGATGTCACACAGAAGTTGTCCCCCCCCCCCCCCAAACTAATGAGCACTACTTGATTCATTTTTTCTGTTTTGGTCAGATCCCACCTAGCATATTGTATCCAATTCTGAGTCTGCCCTAAGAAGGATGCTGGACCAAGAGATCTGGAAACTCTGTGAAAAGTGATGGAAGGAGCTGCCTTGTTTAGCCTTGAGAAAAGCCATCTGGAGAAGACATATAATAGTCCTCTTCAGCTCCCTGAAAGGATGTCACACAGAAGAAGATCAGGCCTTCATCTCTCCTATTTCACAATACAGGACTCGGAAAAATGGATTTAGACTGCAGGAAGTCAGATTTCAAGCGAACATTGGGAAAACCTTCCAAACCACAAGAGCGGTTTGATGGCGGAGCCAAAGACTGCAAGAGGCAGGGGCTCCCCTTCCCTCAAGGCGCTCGAGCAGAGGCCGGACGACCGTCTGCCAGATGCTCGGACTGGGACTCCTGCGATGAGCGGGGGAAGAACTCCGCAGCCTGCAGGACCCCTTCCCACTCTGCGGCTCTGCGAGGTATCATATCGTAGTCCTCGAGAGCTTCCAGATCACCCCCAGCAATTACTGTCATCCTGAAACATGTTTTACATTTTAGCTGTCAAGCTTGTTTACGTAGGTCTGTCATTTCTGATTTTGCAGAGAGGAAACAATCAGGAATCGCACTCCCTTCCCCTTGCAGTCTTATTATTTCATCCGCAATTGCGAGCCTGGCAAGACGGTTTGTGCCCAATTATCTCTGTTATTATGCCCCATTAATACCATGATAGACATTTGGCTGCTGAGGGCGAGCAGAACAATCCACACTCAGCCAACTTAGAAGGCAAAGTCACAGGAAGAAATGCCCCCTTTCAAGAGGACCTCTCTTTTTCCCCAAATGCTATTTTCATCCTACCACCCTTGTTTAAGGAGCATATCGGGGTCTTCCCCAATTCCTTTTCCTCTTACAAGTAACTTGGAGGACAGCTTAGGTTAAAAATGTACGAGTGCTGAAGCCAGAGCATTAATTCTCATGGCTGGAACCTGTCCAACTATGGCTACATTTTGAATTGATATTCCCACAACTGTTAATGTGACTTTCAATCAATCAGAGATGCATATCTTCCGCTTCACAATATCCCCAGAGACTGAATCTATTAACGGAGGATGACCCAAAGACTATACCATAAACTCAGACTCATATTATTTTCTTAACTCTGTTTACAGTATTTTCTTTTTCTCTGTAATGTCTTTTTCTGTTAATTAGTTGGATGTAGGAGTCAATGAAATATCACCAGAACTGTTGAAAATCTTATAAGTGAAAAAGCTATGTGCAGTTTGAAAACAGGTATGGAAACCACAGCACTGACCAAGGGCTGGAAAAGATCAATTGATATTCCAATACCAAAAAAGGCAGTGCTAAAAATAACACTTAAATTAACCAACAGTTCCACTTATCTCATATGCTGATACTCAAGATTTTGCTGTCCAGACTTCCACAATATGAGGACTGAGAACTGCCAGATGTACCAGCTGAATTCAGAAGAGGCACTTGAGATAACCCTGCTAACATCTGATGGATAATGGAAAAGGCAAAGGAGTTTCAGAAAGAAGTCTATTTTTGCTTTTTGATGATACAAAGGCTTTTGACGGTGTAGACCACCACAGCTACTGGATAGCCCTTAAGGACACACATATTCCAGACCACCTCATCAGCCCATTGAAGATTCTGTATCATGACCGGGAAGCAAAAATTAGGCTAGAACTTGGATATCCAGATAGTTCAAAATTGGGAAAAGAGTGCACCAGAGTTGTATATTGTCCCTTTATTTATTTAACATACATATTTGATTTTATGTAACTGATATGCTGACTAGAAGAAACAGAAATTGGAATTAAATGGCTGGGAGAAACATCAAGAACTTCAGATGTGCTTTGACAGCTGGAAGCAAGGAAGACTTAAAGAAATCTCTAATTGTAAGTGAAAGAGGAGCATGCAAAAGTTGATCTGATGATCAATATCGACACTGAAAAACTAAGGTTATATTAAGAGGGTAAACTAACATAATGCAAACTCTAAACCTTTCCCTTCCTAGGCTCAAAGGGTCCTAGGGAGCCGTGAAAGAAAGATGTCGGGTACTTGGGAGAAAGGCTGGAAGAGGTCCACTGAAACAGGGCTGTGTGCAGGTGCCTGCAGAAGGTGGGGGCCTGCTGGCCATACTGTTTGCTTCAGTGAACCCCTTCGGGAACAGAGGCTGCCACACGCTTGCGAGGCCTCAAAGAAGTCCTTACTGGCAGGGAGTCCTGCCGAACAACGTCCCGCAGGTTCCCAAAGAGTGACAAACTGAACGACCGAACACCAGGAATAAACGTGGACATGAGAGAGAGAGAGAGAGAGAGAGAGAGAGAGAGAGAGAGAGATGCAGGGAGGCTGAGCGGAAAGGTGAACTTGGATCCTCCTAAATAAAATGGGCCCCCTGCCTGGTCCACCAAACTCAGGGCGGCACTTCAGGACAACTTTACGTATATTACGCAGGAAACATATGCTTGAAAGACTTCTGTTTTTATTTATTTATGCATTTATTTTACTTTCCTTTTCAAGTTGCCAAAATATTTGGTACACATACGTTCCTAATGAGAAGAATTCTTCACAACGCCTCCAGAAAACAAATTTGAATTCAGTAATCAATTATTCCCAAACGCCTGAGACATTGAACCAGGCAGGATATGCAGATCCCTTCAAACTCGGAAAACGGGTGTTTTGCTGCCATCCTGTCAGACATCCCACGATCGCAAAACTCTCATTTAGAAGCTTCCCTTCAAACGGGCCTTCGCCCTCGCCCTCGCCCCCAGCCCCACGACTCGGCTGTGTAACTTAAGCATCCAGATTCTTTCTGTAGAATTTCTCCTTAGGCTCTTCCGCTCCACAACCTTGTTTTCCCATTTACTGAGGAATGGCGGTGAGAAAGGCTCTGTGCAACCTGCCTGCAAATGCTGCAGAGGTATCTGCTTGGCTGTGGTGAGAAGCAAAGTCTGGACTAAGCGGGGGGGGGGGGGCAGGGGGAGGGGGAGGGCACTGAAATGGGTGCTGGGAAGCCTGCAGAGCCCAGTGCAGACTGACTGGATCGGCACCCATAAGATGTGTGGATCTCTCTACCTCTACAACAATATAAAAGTAATAATACTTATTACATTAAAATTAATCACATTTAATCATGCCTGAGCACATATAGCAGAACAGAATGAGATACTTTATGAGAGTCATAGATGGTTAGGGGTCAGCTGGAGGCATGGCATGGCCCGTCCCATCCTCATCCTCATCCTCATCCTCATCCCTTCTTATTTCATGTGTTCAGCTGAAATGAGTAGAGGCCAGATTTACGCAGGCATGGAGCATCACTTCTTTGCCTGTGAAGATGCTTCGGCCTCTCCTCTAGCAGATCTGGTAAATAATACAACAGAATCAGGATACTCCAGAAACAGCAGGCATTTGATGCCATTTGCACATCACTGTCACGTTAGTTGTTGCAGCCATTGTGACTCCACAGTTACTTGTCCTCCTGTAGCCACAGCCTGGAAACATCTCCCTTTTCATTAGCTCTTTTTATGAGACAATGCTCAGTTATTCTCTCTCTCTCTCTCTCTCCATAGATACCAGAAGAGCTAACGTCTTGCTGTATATTCAACAGATGAGCCACAAGCATGTTCTAGGAGGGAAGGAATAATAAAGAAATAATGGGTCTTTCTCTGTAAGACGTGATGTTGCTAATTCTTTCTGCTAGGAGAAGTAATAAACTCCTACCTTTGATTATGCCAATCACTCCTCCTCCTTAAATTAACTAAAATTAAACTGGATGAGTGTAAGAAGCAGAAACACAAAGTGATTTTTTTTAAATGAAGGCATTTCAGAAGGTAGCTATTTATATGAACTGTAGCTAAGTCTCTCTGGGCCTAACCTGAATATCAGAATATCTCCACCAACTGGACCTTTGTAAGTTTCCCCCCCCCCCTCCCTTTTTAAAAAGGTCTACCCCTAAAGGCTGAAGAATTGCCAATTCTTGTAAAATACCAACTGCTACAACACAAGGGAATTGCAGTGACTGTGAATGCTTATTATCACATCAGAAAAGATAGGGAAATGTCTGTATTCTTCATTCAAAGAAAAATTACATATCTGGAGAGAAAATATGCTAATAGTTTTGGAAAAGCCACGAGCATATTCTAGCTATGTAGCTCATACTACTGGCAAATTATGCACAAACAACATTATTCGTTCTTATTTGGGGAGTTTTAATGAGTTGGAAGCAAGTTTCATAATAAGAGAACAAAACTTCTACATAAATCACAATGAAAGAAAAATGCACAGCAGTTGGGGACATTTAACAGTGTGTGTTCATAGGAAACAAGATTATTATTTGAAACCTCCAAGACATGCCAGTGAGATTTTAAAAGGCTTAGAGGTTAAAAAGTGTGTAAGAATCAAATGTGCTACCTGCTGTTGACATTATTAGTAACTTTCTATAGAACATTAGCAAATGTTTTTAGTCATCCTCCCAACACCCTTGTCACCTGAGAAGCCGATTGTCTCCAAATCCCATATGCAGGTTGAGACAGACATGGGTTTTGTAGAACAAACACCCTGGACCTTGTTCCATGTATGGTGGAATAGAACCCCAATGTTGTTACAGCCGCTGACACCAACAGTGGTCATGATTAAGTTCTGTTGAAAGCACTCATACTTCTAATATATAAATGAATGGATTTTGAGGAATGGGAAGACCGAGAAAGGCGAGGTTGGGTGGGGATGATCAGTTTCTCAGAAAGAAAGAGGTGAGAAGTTTAAAGAACAAAAGATGCTATATGAATTGACACAAGGACATGGTGGAAGCAAGCATGGTTTGCAAAGATAGAAAGCTGTGGAAAAACTTAGTGAATGTAATTGATGGAAATTAGAACTAGTTAGATTCCCTGCCCTTATCTTGTTGTTGTTTAGTCGTTAAGTCATGTCCGACTCTTCGTGACCCCATGAACCATATTGCGCCAGGCCTTCCTGTCCTTCACTGCCTCCCTGAGTTTGCTCAGTTTCATGCTCATTGCTTCAGTGATGCTATCTAACCATCTCATCCTCTGCCGCCCTCTTCTCCTTTTGCCTTCAATCTTTCCCAGCATCAGGGTCTTCTCCAAAGAGATCTCTCTTCGCATTAGGTGACCAAAGTATCTGAGCTTGAGCTTCATTATCAATCCTTCCAATGAGCAATCAGGGTTGATTTCCTTTAAGATTGACTGGTTTGACCTCCTAGCAGTCCAGGAGACTCTCAAGAGTCTTCTCCAGCACCACAGTTCAAAGGCATCAATTCTTCGGCGCTCGGCCTTTTTTATGGTCCAGCTCTCACAGCCATACATTACTACTGGAGCCCTTATCTACTGCCTTTAATTTATTTTACCTACTGCTTTTCACTACTTTTCAGCATTCTGCATAATGTTCCTGTCCCAAAATGGAATAATAAACTGATGGATATAGATGTTCTTGGCAAGCAAGGATGAAATGAATCCCCTTGGAAAAGATGGTCCAAATTCAGCTATACTCACCAAGACTCACCAAAATCAGTGGGTCCAAAGTGGTTCATTTATAAAACTTGATCTAATCCATAACCATATGTCATCAAGACTTTTTATGCCTTTCCTTACTGTGGCTGCCAAAACTGAAAGGTACTTGAGAAAAAAGATTACTGCAACACAAGAGAATGAATCCGAAAGTGCCTGCTTCAAATCAACTCCAGCTGCTTACACATAACCACACAAATGCCCCATGTTGCCCCAGGGATATGTGGAAGCAGAGAATTGGTGGGCATAGTGGTTGAATCTGGAGGCCATCTTCCATGCAACAGTCCTTAGTCAAGCAGTGCAAGCTTTCTTGGGTTTCATCCACAACAGGTCCATACAATTCTGCTTGAAAAAGAAGTGCTCATTGCACCTAATTTGTAACATTCTTGAACATCTGGCTTCTGGAATGGTAGCGGCAGCACATTTGCATCACCTCCTTATTTAAATATTTTGGGCCATTTTTTCCACTCCCAAATAGCCCAGGAGCATAACTGGAATAAACGTATCACCCTAAAAGCGAATAGCCCACTTCTTAAGAGCAGCGGCCTCGGCAGCTTGCTGGTGAATTGGAACACAAATGCAACGGAGGCACACAAAGAGGAGCGTGCGGTCCCCAGTGAAGCGGTCTTGGCCTGGCCACGCTGGCGCTGGCACGCATGGCCTCCTCGCAGGTAGAACAGGCCAACCACCAGCTGACAGAGCAGGGCAGCGGGAGGGGCTTTGGCGGAGACTCTCTGGGCTCCGTTGCCTGGCAACAGAGGAGTTAGAGGTGGGTGGGAAATGCTCTGAAAGGAATTTAGGCAGCTGCTAAGGAGGCGAAGGCATTCCAGCGCCATTTGGAACGGGGAGTCCACGCCAGCCCCTTGTTTACAAAAGACAGCCATCAGCCGTAATCCCCAAAGCCCACCAACCAGTCAACTGTGCAGTCTACCGATGTCTCTTGAATCCACCCAAGGGGGAGAAGCGGAAATACCCATCTCCTCAAATGTTCACTTGCAACTGCCAACTTTTTTGCTCGCAGTCATCCTTCCCTCTCCCTGCTTTTGTCAGATACATCATATAACCCCCTCCCCAAAACAACATAAAATACAATAAGGAATTTACTTTGCCTTTTGCTTGAAGAAATTCAGTCCCCTCAGAGGCAGTTCCGTACTTCAGAGATTTCACCTTGTATGAATCACAATGACTTTTCTTTCCTTAAGAATAAATGCTCTTCTGTTGCCAGTATGACTGGGGGGGGGGGGGGGGGGGGATTCCGCTTCCTTAAGTCTTTGCGGGAGGAAGGTGCCAGTTAGGGGAAAGTGCTCTATCCCCTCTAAACCCACCTTGCTCCACTGGCTTGTTCCAGGTGTCTTGCCAAGGAGACGCCTGCCCGTCTCAACGCCAGGGGGAAATTAGTCTTAGGGGCATCCAAAAGAGAAGAGCAGTTGACTCCCCTCCAGAGACATAAGAGCATAGACTTCCACCCTCCTCCTGTTGACTTTAAGTCTTTCTATTTGCGAATCAAAGCAGCACTTTTCTGATTTCCAGGGTACCGATAATTCCCTTTTCTTTTTCTTATTCATTACTCCTCAGAGAACGAAGATGCTAAGACACACAGAAGGAATGTTCAGTTGATACCATAGTCATAATTCAAATTAAATATTGCCTTCAGTTTTAGAAAGGTGAAGATGTAATCTAAGGTCCTATTCAGTTTTGCACCTTCCCTCTCAGTAGGCTCTGCATATTGACTAATTAACGCAAAGGTCATCATTCTCATTTCAGAATACCAACAGATCATTAAAATAGCACGTCTGTGATTATGTTGATAGATGTAGGAGCTGATGTCAAGAGAGAATTTTCCATTTCTTCACAAAGGCTGTAAACAATCTTCATAAACTTAACAAGAGCATAATTTATGGAACAATGTGTTCAAAGTATGTTTATTCACTAGCTCTAAAGGATGAAGAGGAAGTATTAAGATATAAACAGAACTAAACAGACAGGCTGGGTCTGAGTCTACCAAGATAATTTAAAAGCAATGTTTTTCAGACTCTCTCATAGGATGGTAGAATCTCACAGATGTCCTTCAGGGACCATCGGCAAAAAGATCAGTCTTATTGGACAGCTGGCTTGCCACCATAAGAAAATAAATCATGGGGCACAACTCCATGAGCAGTGGTGCTGTGTTTCCCACAATGAAGACAACTCTGAGTGTAAGGTGGCTGCACACCGCAAAGGAGGGAAAAATAGATATGGACTAACACTATCTCTGTGCGAAGGACATCTACCCCATCCTGTTAGCATATGGATGTTAGCTCCAACTGAAACCATTCTTGGACAGGATTTTCCGGTTGATGTATATTTACCAGACACCATTTTCCAAACAAGGGCAGAGTTAGGATGAAAACCAATTAGTGTTAATTGAAGGAATAACTAATGGTTTGAATTAACTGCCTGTAAAATAATGTAACCTGCTTGAAAATACCACATATACATATACCAAACATCCTGTCTTCCACACACAACACATTCTCACACACAGAAACACAAAATTACATTCCTTTGTAGGAGAGGGGAGGGGAGGGGAGGGGAGGGGAGGGAAGGGAAGGGAAGGGAAGGGAAGGGAAGGGAAGGGAAGGGAAGGGAAGGGAAGGGAAGGGAAGGGACAAACTTGAATAGGGGTGAGGTGAGGGAAGAAACATCTGGCAGGGAAGAGAGATAAGACCAGTTTAGGCATTAAGAAAGGGTTACATTCACCAAGCAAGCAGTCCTTCATAGCCAATTGCCAGCCT
Organism: Python bivittatus; assembly: GCF_059951505.1. Classification (NCBI taxonomy): domain Eukaryota; kingdom Metazoa; phylum Chordata; class Lepidosauria; order Squamata; family Pythonidae; genus Python; species Python bivittatus. Next base: position 19,878,096 of record NW_028277053.1, read on the forward strand.
TTAGACTAATCTTCCAACTGCCCCAGCTTTCCAGCAGACCTATATGCGGCCATTGGCCATACTGCCGTCTCACTGCTCAGCAAATGTGATTCATGGCTCATCATTTGGGGAAAAACACTTCTCTTCTTGTCAAGTAAATATGACAATGATATTCTGCAGCGAGCAAAACTCATTCTGAACACACACACAAACCCACACATTACATTACATTGCAACCCATGAAGCTCTTATTTTGACAGCAGAGAAAGTAATGGTAGCAGTACATTAGACAGCCAGTGGTCTTTTTCTTATTTTCAAAACAGTTCTCAGTCTCTGAACACTGCCTTAACTGACTGTCTCTCCCCTCTGTTGGCTTGATCCAACAGTAGCAAGGCCAGAACCTGTTTCCATGGCTAACATGTCTCCCAGTCTCCATGGCCGTGAGGAATTTAAAGACGACGTGCTAACTGTGGGATGTCAGACGCACAAAACAATAAAGCTGAACTGCTTGTCCTGAGTTCAGAAGCTGCATGCAGTGACTTGTTCTGCGCCTGGGACAAACTCCAGAGCATGGAGACCCCTCAAAATGCCTTGGACTTTTTTGAGAGAAGAGCGCTCTGGAAAAGCGCCCTTGGAGGCTGTTCGTTGGCAAATGTACCAACCGAGCAGGTGCCCTGGGGGCGCAGTGCAGGCACACAGGTGGGCAGCGCTAGTTCCAAGGCATTCTACCCGCTGCGGAATAAATAAAACCAAACTATTCGCCTCCCTACAATCTCTCAGCAACTCTGTCCAATAAGATGGGCAGAATGGATTTCGATCTCCTGCAAGGAAAGGGTTGGCCTTGAAGCCTGTCTTGGGTTCCCAAAAGGAAAGAGAGTACTTTGGGCTGCTTACGGGCCTTCTGATTTGGCAGGGCACCTGACACCACAAATGGGGGCTCCTTTTTCTTCTCTGCACTCCCCAGGCCTGAGTTAAAGTCCTGATATTCCGCTCAGAGAGACTGGGGAGACAGAAAAGGTGCCCAAGGCTGGACATCACTTTCACCCTCCTGGCTCTCTGCCATCCCACCACAAGGCTGGGACAGCTATGCAAGAATGCCCAGCCGGAAGTGGTTCAGTCAGGGCAGAGAGAGGCTCGCCCTCAGCAGGCGGGAGCAGCCAGGCACCCCACCGCCTTGGTACGTGACCCGGAAACACAGAAGGGAGGTGAAATCCGGCGAAGAATCATCCCACCCACTTGCCTTGCCTGGGGTAATTCCTGTTAACCTGTGCGTTTCTAACTGGGAATGCTTGTCTTTTATTATTATTTTTTTAAATGTTTTGGTTCTGCTTCATTTAAGTGTTCAGTATAGGAACCTTCCTTCCTTCCTTCCTTCCTTCCTTCCTTCCTTCCTTCCTTCCTTCCTTCCTTCCTTCCTTCCTTCCTTCCTTCCTTCCTTCCTTCTTGCTTTGCTTATCACTGGTCCCTAGAAGTATAATTCATGTACTTATTATAAGACTAATTGCAAACAGCAGAATCCCCAAACCAATTTTAGAGTGAGGAATGTATAACGGGAAAATTGGATAAATTTATTACGCTTTTTTAGAGCTCTTTTTTCTAGATGTGTGCTTATTCACAAGGAACAATGTTATTTCACTTGGTTCTTGCACCTTCAGTCCATTTTAGATGAAATTCTATTTTTCTTTTCCTCCACAAAATGAATAATTGTGAAGACTGAATCAGTTTGAGGCAGAACTGTGAAGTGAGACCGTTCATTGACAATTCCTTAGAAAGCACATAAACATTCATTAGTTAAGACTATCCACTTGGTGTTGAATACATTTAAATTGTTCAGTCTAGACTTGCCCTGACTGATGTCCACTTAAAAACAATAAACAGCTTATTTCTCAGAATTTTGGCCATCTGTGGCATGGATCAATGTTTTCTTCACGAACAGTTACATTCCTGACGAAGTCCATTGGAGGGAGGGTGTGAGTGTGGCTGAAATTCTTTTGCTGTGTCTTCTTCCTGAACACTCTGAGGAATCCGGGAAGTGGGATGGCAGTGCCCATTGGAAGGCAGAACCCTTCTCTCTTTACCATTCAGCTCTGCCACTTCTTTTTTGCACCAGATTCATCAGCCAGCTGTCATTTGCAAGCAGGCTTCAGCTCCTCAATGCGATGATGGGGCTACAATCAGCCATCATTATCTTCCTGTGCTCTTCTATTAGAACCAAGCACTTTGTAATTACTCTAGGCCTATGTTCTACATGTTTGCAATGCCATTGATGGGATTAATGAATATCACTTGAAAAAAGGAGAATAGCAAGCACTCATCGTGTCCCACAGATGGGCTGAAATCCCAGGAGTAATTAAGCTTGTTTCTTGTACCAGCAGATGTGTGGAGCGTTTTGCTGAATACTGAGAGCACCAGAAGGAACGTGGAGCCAGGCAGAAGGCGGGCTCGGGGCAGGCGTAAGGAGGATGGAAAACAACTCTGGGCCTTGCTACTCCTAGGAGTGTTGCTGTCAGCCTCTTCCCATAGGAACACACAGGCACTTGAGGTACTGTAGTAGGAGCTGTAGGTTGAACCTCTTGTCCACACATGTCATCAGGTGCTTCTGCATTCCTGTGGAAGGTGCCGTGACAGGCTGTAGTTGAGACCTTTCTCCAGTGAGAAGCAAATCTTAAATCCATTGACCTGAAGGTAGATTCAGCTGAGTGGCATGCAAGAGAAGAGTATGATTGCCTTGTTGTTCAATTACTGCAATATATTTAAGCTCTCCTTTGGTTGAGGGGAGGTAAGCATACTTCCTAGTTAAAACAATGAATTGTACAATATGCAAGTTTAAAATTACCCAAAACAACATTTATCAGAAACCCAGATAGCCATCTAATAAGCCACAGAATGAAGTAGATTTTAAATTTTTAGCCCAAAGATATGCTTCCCCATGGTGACAGACTGTGGTTAATTTTCCTCCAGACTCCTCACCATCTGTTGAAAATGCAATAGCCACAGAACTTAACTCTCTTTCACCTGTGATGGTAATGATAGCTTCTGGGTTTAGGTTCAGACATGGAGACAAATAGGACTTGTTCATTGTGGGTGCCCAGAAAAATGAGTAGCCCTATTTGAACTGATATTTGCGCCTCAGGGTTGCTCAGAAGGGAAGGGAAGCTGTTGCCTATTTGAGGGCGCAAGGAAGCAGCATGGATGGACACGACGACAGAACTTGCGGGAGCTCCAGCAGGGCATCTCCTGGCACTGTGGATTATGACTCTATCATGGAAAAGGAAGTCTCTATTTCCATTTCATTCAGAGAATTTATATCTGTGTGCGAGTGTGCGTGCCTGTGTGTGTATATGTATCTCTCTGTGTGTGTATGTGTGTGTGTTATGCTAAAAAGTTAAATTTCAAATTCCTGATGAACACCGATAAAGCAGAACTGGAGATGAAAACTCTTCCGAATGTGTTTATTTTGAAATGTTTTAGCTCAGCTTTTCTATTCTACTTTCCTTGGCAAAAGGCAGCACCTAACGAATCATGCTGGATCTCCAAAGCTAACCAGAGTCAGCCCTGGTTGGGGCACCTGGGAATTTCAGGGTTGCAGAGTAGATTGGGAAGCCCCCCACCACAAAACTATCCAGAAGGAGGCAATAGCAAACCCTTACTCTAAGGAAAGGCCAGGATACTACGTATTACCGGGGTGGGGCTTAACTAACAGGGTCTTTCTCTTGCCTGACTATTCTAGTTCTGCTGTTTTTTCAAAAGAGCCTGTGGCTTTTCTTCTCTGATATGCTTGAACATTAAGTTCCTTGATGAGGCTAATATCTCCATTAGCTTGATGTGGCCATTGCATTGTGCCATGATGTTAAAAAACATCCCTGGTGTCAGAATGCATTAGAGATCTGCTATGCTGGGGCCAAAATGATTTAGGTAGGCAGCCGGGGGGGCTTTCAGTCCTGAAGACATACACGTGGTAACAGGACTCAACAGTTAGTACATCCAGTTCAGAAGATGCCGTATGTGTTCAGGACTGCAGTATAATTCTTAGCCACTAGAAGACCATTAGCTGAGGGTTCAACATTTTTTTAAACAGCTGAGACAATAGTCAGACAGAGCCAAAATTCCAATGATGGTATTCAGGAGGGTAATGCTTCAATTTTTGTAGAAGAAGCCCCCGCCCCCCAAAAAACAGGTTGAATTCTCCTAGTCTTACAAACAAAGAGCAGAGGGTGAGTCAACCTCCTCGCTGAATATAAGACCAAGGTGAGAATGGAGACAAATTGGATGGGCTGTCCTTTGCTTCCAGCCTTAGGAGGAGATGCCACCCCATGACCTGGAAGGAATGTCCCACCTCCCATTTCATAACTGCCATTTCGCAGCCTTGCCCAGCCTTCTGCAAAGCATACTGGAAAGGTAGGATGGGCCCTTTAGCGGCTGTTACTTTGCTTGCAGGTCGTGGGCAAGAGGGCCTGTCCTACTTGTGACGCCAGTGGGATGCCCCAGCCACGGGTGGGGAACAAACCGTCTCTCATTTTCTCTCTTAGCCGTTTCAAGGCCGTTGGGCTCACTGGTCAACGTCTGTCTGAGTCTTCTCTGCCCTACCTCTTGTCACAGAGAAAAAGGTCAGGTCCTTGCACTTCCTCCCCTCCTGTCAGCTTTGCAGGCTGGAAGGCTTTGACCTTTAATATTCCTCAGCGTTTAGCTTTTCGGTTGTCTGTTTAAATCTTTATATATTTACATAGCTATTTATTTGAGACCTACTCAGAATCATACTCAGTGTGCTAAGAGGAAGATAATCAAAGCTGGAGATCACTGGTAGTAGTACAGTGGAACCTCGAGTTATGAATTTAATCCGTTCCGTGACTCTGGTTGAAACTCGAATTGGTCGCAACACGAGGCAAATTTTCCCATAAGGTTCAATGTAATTACCATTAATCCGTTCTGGCGTGGAGGACAGGGAGGCGGCTATTGCTTGGAGGGAGAGTCAGGGGCAGAAAAATGGCCACGGACCACGTGTCAGGGGCGGAAAAATGGCCGTGGACCACGTGTCAGGGGCAGGGCGGAAAAACGGCCGCGGACCGCGCGGCAGGGCGGAAAAATGGCCGCGGACCATGTGGCACAGGCGGAAAATGGCTGCGGACCATGTGGCATGGGCGGAAAAATGGCCGCGGACCATGTGGCACGGCGGAAAATGGCCGCGGACCACGCGGCAGGGCGGAAAAACGGCCGCAGACCACATGGAATGGGCGGAAAAATGGCCGCGGACCACGTGGAACAGGTGGAAAATGGCTGCGGACCACGTGGCACGGGCGGAAAAATGGCCGCGGACCACGTGTCACGGGAGGGAAAATGGCCGCGGATCCGGTTTGTAACTCAAGGTGGTTCGCAACACGGGGTACATTTTTGGGGCTGGAGCTGGTCGTATCTCGAAAAATTTGTAAGGAGGGGCGTTCGTAACTAGAGGTACCACTGTACTTGTAAGGAAGTGGTTTTAAGGAGGCTTGTTGTATAGTTGTCTGGAGAAAGAGAGTTTATATTTAGGTTTAATTTCATACAGAATTCCTCTTCAGTGAAATGACTGCCATATTATGTGTTATTTGTTAACATTTAAGTAACTGTAATTGTGATTTTTCATATGTTGTATAGCTCTGAATAAATCAAAAATCCTATATCTCCAGCAACAAGTGCTGTTTAGTATTTTTTTTTGCTTTTACACCCCACTCAGGGAGGTTTATGGTATTTTCTAGGATGACTTGAAGTTACCATGACCTTTCATGATGTAATACTCCAAAATTTTATGATGATTATGAGGCATTAATATTTCATGCTAGAGAGATTTTAAAGGAGTGTGTTATACAGAATGGCTAATACATGCAATTGAAACAATTTAATTGGTTTGAAAATTCTCTTCCAGTAGCTAATAAACACTTTCTGACTTTCCTATCATGTAGCAGTTGCATTTATCCTGCTTTCCATGTTTAATAGCCATATTTTGCATATTAACATTATATGCGAGACCTGAAATCCATTTTTGTGGAAAATCCATGCATCTTTCTCAACTTTCCCGTGTCCTGAATGAAGGACCGGAGGGGTGACGGTCACGAGGCTGTTGGTGTCCCCCGTCTGTCTGCGTGGAAGGAGACGCCCTCCAGCACTGGCAACGGATAAGGCAGAGCGGAGCAGAATAATCCAAAACGCCAGAGCGACAAAATGACTGCATTTATCTCAGTGTGATTGAGGTGTTGGTAAGCATGATGATGGAGAGCGATATTTCTTACTGCCATCTTTCAGCTTATTGGCAGACAAATTTGTGCACTAAGTGAAGATTCACCATGAGAATCCACTGGATAGTCAAGGACAACTCTTTCCAAAATAGCAATCTTACAGCGCCACAGAGGTGTGTGACTCTATGTTTTTGTGTTTGTACACAGACACACATTGCATGTCATCTCTAATATTTCTTTGTTGCATTCGGATAAAATCCCTAAGGCCTATTTCTTCAAGTGTGTTTCTGGGGGAGTCCTGACTGGGGGACAACGTTGGAGCCCTTCTCCTGCCTCAACTGGCTTCTCTTCCATTCTTGCATCACAGTCAGTTCTGCTACCTGGAGAGAGAGAAGGGCTACTGAGTATCAGCCCTTTGAGGTAGGTGAGGTCAGGAAACAGATACCGCAGGGACCACTGGAACTCTACTTCTGTAATGGGATGTGAGAATGACCTTGGAAGACAGAGGGAAGAGTTGCTCCCTAGGGAACAATAGATAAGAGGGCAGAGGACCTGCAGCTACATAACAGGCAGAGGAAGAAACTCAGGAAGGAGCCTCCCTAACTGATTAGGCGGTAAATAGGGAGGGCAGGAAATTTGAACTTTCAGACTTGCAAGATTCTGTTAATGTAGCCTCACAATAAAGTAGAAGTAGCTCATCTGGTTGCGTTTCCTGTCTGGTTTACCTGGGAGGGCCGACAACTTTATTGTTCTTGGGTCTAATAACAGAATCTTGTAAGCCCAACCAAGTTTCCCCTTACCCCCTCTTACCCCAAAGAGGATCAAGGCAGGGCCATCTTGAATGTCTTTCTCACTCACTTCTCTTTCGCAGGGCTGAGTTGATGTCTACTTAACCACTTTTACATTCCTTCTTCAAGGTGGTCTCCATACTCTTCCACACTGGGCAAGGTACGGAGAACCCCAGAGAATGGTTGCTGTTCATGCCCCAGATAGGGCCCTGCTTGAAGGAGAGATGCCCGTCAGGACTGCTGCTCTTACTTTTGGATGTCCTCCCAAGGGAAATGGCTCTTCCCCAAACTGGCCGACAGTAATCTTTGGGATGCTTTTCAGCTTGGGAAGGGGATTTATTTACATTTTTTCCCCTTGCCAATGGAAAGACCTTTATTCATTGATTTAAACAATATACATGGCCGCCTAGCTCCCAGCAGTGACTAGAGGAGGTGAACAACCAAAAAAACAGAAGACAACTCAACCCAGGTAGTTATAACCATCATCCAAAATTACCAGTATAACACTTGCCCAAAGTTTTAAAATATTCCATATTCTCCATAAGTGAAACAAACAAACAAACAAACAAATTGAGCAATAGGACTCACTGAGTGCCCAAGGGAAAAGTCAGACCATTAATGCCCTGTGAAGGGCCAACTGGGTCAAGGTATCTGGGCCAGCAGGTGCCACCACAAAGAAGATACACTCTTGGATCCCACAAGAAGACATTGATTAATAGAAGGACCCAGGGTACGTTCCTCCTGTCAATCTGGTAGGATAGACGGACACAGTTGGGGATAGGTGGCTCCATAAGGCCCTGTGCCATGTAGGGTTTTAGGTCACCCATCACATATCAATTTTTGAACCTCTGTGAAAAGAAAAAAAGAAATAATCCAATGCCCTGGCATTTTGTACCAGCCACATATCAGTCACTTCTATCCTTGTTTGTCTGGGCTACTAAGTGGCGCTCCAGCTGGACCTGCAGCTCAGGAGCGAGAGGAAAGGCAAAGCAGGAGGAGCTCTGAGTCCACCTTTGCAGAGTCGTCAACCATGAAAGTGCTCAGCTTTCCGACATGCCGAGTTTATGGGGACACACCGGTGGGGGGCAGAACTCCAGAACTGGCACACATGTTTCAGGGGGAAGTGCCCTGAAGGAAGGAGTGAAAAACAAATGTGTTTTTCTTATTGTTGGAAACACCTGAAATGCTTCAGGGAAGTTATCTAGACTGGTATTGGCAATATAAGTTGTGTTCATCCAAGTTATCCCCAAAAGACGGATGAAAGCCATCTCCCTTTTAAAACCTCTCAACATTAAAGATCTCACAAAATAGCAGCTGTGCCTATTTGTCTAAAAATATAGCTTTATTCAATCCAGAAAGGCTACAATGCCAGTAAAGTTGATTCAGTTTTGCCAAATAATAATAATAATAATAATCGGGAGAGGAGGAGGGGGGGGAAGAGAAAGAGAAACCTTCTAGCTATTTCTGGATGTCCAGTACAGTGAGTGGGGAGCCATTCAAACCTTGGGGAAAAAAGTGAAAAAAGCTTTGTTGAAAGCCGTGCAAAAGCAAGTTGTCCTCTGTCCAAGGTTGCTGTTCTTTGCACAGCTGTACTATGAAGCCGATGAAGACAGAATCAGACGTATTTCCCGAGATTGCAACGAAGGCAATGCTGGGGATTCTGTCTCACAGCAGTGTTTTGAACTGGTTTTGTTCTTGTGTTGCCAACATGTGATCTGATCTTTCAGCCATGTCCTGGAGACTTAGTTGGAGGGAACCCCACCTCTAGTCTTGGCCAGAATTTGTCAAACATCTCTCACATTCTCTTCTTTCTTCAGACCTGCCAGCAAGAGATGCCATTAGGGAACAAAACTTTTCCTGACATTTGGTGTCACTGCTGGACTTCCAGGTAAGAATCATAGCCCTGGCTGACATGTGGGTTTGGTAACAATAATATTCCAGACAACAATGGCGGACTGCAGAGGGGACCCTTTGTTTTTCTGGCAGAGGTCAGGCAGCACCCAAGCCACCTTGTGAACCAAAGAAAGAGATGGTGGTTCTGTGATACTATGCGTCTTGCATTAGCAGGTAAGTGCTGTGTCATTTAATAACTATTTTAAGGAAGAAAATGAAGATGGTCCATATTCTTTTATTATATTTATCATGGAGTGGATTAAAAATTGTGCATAGTGATATCTACTAAGGCATTAGCTCTACTGAAATCAGTGAAGAAACAAGGGTTCAGATATTATAGGTATATGTATGTGCACAAGAGACTTTTCAGATGAAACTTGCTTTAAAAAAATAAAAAAAAATAAAATGAACTTTCACTAGGGTAATCAAGTACCTTTTACTCAACCCTCTTGCAGAAATAGTGGTTAATGCAAATCCTATTTACACTGTACATTGCAGACCTTTAGATGAAGGTGCAAATCATACACACAGATTAAATGGAATGATCACCACTGATGGTGCTTAGAGGCTGGTCAGGATGTTTAAGTCAGGTTGTGTGGACATTGGTCAGCCAAGGTACAGATTCTCTGGGTTTGGTTCTGCATAATTTGGCTAGTGCACAAGGGTAATGTAGAGGTGGTGCATCTTCGCTGAGAATCTACACTGAGTAGACATTTCACACATACTCAGTCTTGTCTGAGCCGGAAGCTAAGTAGGGCTGGGCTTGGTTAGTACTTGCTTGGGAAATACCAGGAATCTCAGGCTGGATTAGGAAGTCAAGATCTGTCCTGGAAGAAGACAATGGCAAATCACTTCCATACAGCTTTCAAACAAGAAAAACACATGGAGGTGCCCATAAAACCAGGCACAGAGCTTGCCTTTGATGGGAAAAGCCAAGACTTTACTTTTTTTTAAAGGCCCCACTTTCCCCCCAAAGTAACCTGTTCATATGAATCAAAGGTACAGTCTCCTTTAGCTAATTCTGCAGAAAAGTAGCACCCATTTGTTCTCGCTCTTTCACTGCATCTGTGAATGTGCCCGCTCTGCATCAAACATGCATTTCCCGGCGGGATGAAAGAATTCTCTGTAGAAATCTCCAAGTCAGAAATGCCCTGATGGCCTTCCAAAAGTGCAAACCTTTGCAGCAATTCCATTCTGATGAGCAAAGCCGGATGAACATCTGCTCCCCTTTGTTAAAGCCTACATTCTCAAAGATAGATGCTGTCTCCTAAAAAGTTCATCTCCCAGGACTGCAGGACATCCTTTCTGCAAAGGTATCACCAACATTTACATATTACTTCCCTAGCTTATAAGGAAATCTTATATTTTTAATTCTTCCTTTACTCTTGTAAGATAGTGACTAGCTTCAGTCAGAAAAAAAAAAACTTTTATAAAAGAGTGACCATTCAAATCTGCATCTTCAAGCCCAGTATTCTCCAGAGTTCAAGCTTAATATATGCACTACACACACCCCAGTGCTCACCTATGCTAATTTAGTAAGTTGTATAATCCTTCCCCCTTAAGATAGATATGCCCAAATTGTACAATTTGCAAACAGACAGCAGCTGATCTTATATAATATTCTTTAGGGTTCCAGAGCAACACGTGGAGCAGCCAAGAACAAGTAAGCAAAATGGAGAAGAAATTATATTCAGAAGTGACTTTTAAAGTTTTGTTATAACTGCCCAATGTATTTCAGACCCACACTCCTTTGTAAAGGGCTCTGAGGGTGAAAATTCAAAAAGAAACCTCAGAATTCATGGGATTGGACAGTTATTTGCAGCTAAATATGTAAACCTACTAAATTCTACCATAATATGACTTAGGGGAGGATGGCAATGAGAAACTTATTTTCGGAAAAAAGACTAAATCAATCCTGGAATCACGCTGTTTAATGAGCCAGGACAAAAAACACTATTTTCTGCTCATGGACCACCTCAGCGAACTTCCCTTGAGCATTGATTGCAGTAGACTGGCGATGGGAGAATGGGGAGACATCCCACAGATGGTTGGTCTCTCTGTCCAGCTTCAGGCTGCAAGGCAGAAGGTTGGAGAAGCTTGATTCTCTGGACCATTGAGAGCAGACTCAGGCCATTCCTGGACCTTCAGGAACCATGAAGCTGTGTCCAGGAGTGTTCCTAAGGCTGGCAACCGCCTGTCCCTGGACCAGGAGATATTTCTGGGTTGTGTTCTGGTTTTACTTTCAGTATATTTACTTTCATCCAACCTGTCACTGGATGAAAGTGCAGAACCTTCTCAGTGGAGCAGAACAAAATGTGCTCATCAGAGTTTGGCTGTCAGTCACAGCAGCCAGCTCCGCCATTGACATTGTGTGTGTTTTTTTTGTGTGGAATGCAATTGGGAGCTTTATCTCTAATGCAAGAATTTGACATCTGTGTGCCAGGACTTCACTGTGTGTCAGGCGAGAAACTCATTAATAAAAGTGTATGAAGCATCTCAAACCTACTTATTCCACAGAGATGTTGCTGAATTAGCATCATACAGATTAATGTCATATGACTGAGGATGGTGGGAGCTGCAATTCCGTATCTCTGGGGGGCACCCAGTTGGGGAGTTATAGCATGCAGAGAAAGGGCAAAAGGGAAAGAGATTGCATTGCTGATGCAGAATTGTGGGTTGTGTCAATGAATATAAATCACATAATGAGGACAAGCACAAAACCTATACTCTCCCTGTGTGGTATGTTAACGTTCTTGGGTTCTCTTCTCCTCCAAAACATTCAAGTGGCTTTAGATCAATGGAAATCCACAGTGATGTTGAGGCTTTTGTATCTAAAGTCCTGTCAATTACTCCATCGAAAACCTGGGTTGCACCATAACAGAAACAAAAAGTCCACTTTTATCCAAAAAGGAAATTTCAATAGTATGTTTACAGGTATTCTGCTATGGCTTTCGTTACTCATGGTGAGTTTTACAGTTATCATTTCAATCCCTGCTTCTGGGTTCTACCTGTGGGACCCAGGACACGGGTCCTGAACCTCTACTCAGAGCGTGTCCACAGCTGACCAGTTTCTAACGGAGAATTGATCTGCATCTCAAGTCCAGGAAGGCTCCGTAGTATAAACTGCCGCTGCAGATGACTCTGTGACCATAGAAAGAATTCCATGCACAGACCTTAAGGACTGTACAAAGGAGACGCTACTCTAAAAACCACCAACGTTTGCAGTGGTGCAGGTAAAGGATTGTTCAATGCAGATTGAAAAATGCTTTATTTTGACTGAAAACACGTCCTTATATTTTACAGAAAAATAAAAAGCAAAATAAAATGCAGCAAATTTGCTTAAAAGTAGAGGCCCCTGCCCAAATCATGCCCCCAAATCCAGTGAAAAATGAAACCTTGGCAAGACCAGGGCCTCTTTTTGAAGCAGCTTTCCATAAGCCAAGAGGGAAGGTTATCCCCGCGCAACGGGAAGGGACATCGACAGCTGTTGGCAAGTGCTGGGCAAGGGAGGCAGAGGAGCCGCATCACCTCCATTCTAGCAGCTACACTGGGATGGAAAGCCGCGGGTCACTCTCCTCTGGCTTTACTCATGGGATGCAAAGCCACGACTCCAGAGCTAACGGGTTTCCCTGAAGATTTCTTCCCAAATCATCTGACTGACGCCCACATGCAGAAAGCTCTCGCGCCTTCTTCGCTCACTAGCATTTATGAGGAACGGTCATATATTTGAGGCTAACCCTAGCAGATGAACCACTTACAGCTAATTTCAGGAAACTTTCTCTGACTGCTTCTTAAAACATGCTATGCCACGGGCTTATTCAATATTTTGCTGTCCAGCTTTGTGTAATCGCACATACTGGAAATATAACTTAAAACACAACTTAATACGACTTAAAGGGAGTTGGGCCACATATAAATTTAATAAGTTATAGTTATTGTTGTTGTGTTGTTGTTGTTGTTATTATTACTATTATTATTAAATGAAATGTATTCTGAGTTTCTTTTACATGATTCTGGCAGTAACATAGCTAGCCAGAAGTGGAGGAATTATTTGCTATCTCAGGCGACCCTTCTTGCATTCTTGCTCTTTTGGGTACGTGGATTTGAGTAGCCTTACATTACAAAGACTTTAAGCGACATTTTGCAGCGTGCTTGGTCAGACTGCATTGTGATGGGTAGCGACCTCTGATCCGAGAGCCAGTGTGGTCCAGGGGTCAAGGTGCCTGCTAGGAATGAGTTCTAATTTCATGCCGCGTGCGTGGAAGCCGGCTGGGTGACGTTGGGTCGGCCACTTTCTCGGCCCTGGGAAGGAAGCAAAGCAAACCAACTGTTGAAAATGTTGCCAAGAAAACTGCAGGGACTTGCTTGGCCAGGCAATCGCCAGGAGTCAAGAGTGACTTGAAGGCACAAACATAATACAATAATACAATAATCCGCTGATACACAGCCCACTTCCCGTTCACTCTGTGGGAAAATTTATCTGCCTTCTAATACTTTTCCTTTCCATTCCTGCAATCCTTCTATTTTCAATCTGGTTTCTTTCACTTCTTTCTCCCTTCAATGTCCACTTTTTCCTAAGATCCACTTTCGACATTAGCGAAGAATCGGCTGTCCCACATTTAGAACTTCTCCTCACCCTTGTGCCCTTCATTAATTCCTTCACTCTTTCATTAGTCAAATCAATATCCTTTTCAGTTCACTCTTTCTTCCATCTGTGTGCGTGAATAGCCTTCTGCTTAAGCCATGTATCTGAAACAAGCAGATCTGTGAGTCCCAGAAGAAGCCTGGAGGAACATGTCTTTGAAAGTGCAGGGATAGATTTGCCACTTCCAAAAGTTAGACCTCCCAAGTAGCTGTTCTCAAGGAAGTACAGAAGTCAATCTTCATTAGAAAATCTGATGCAAGGTACAGAGGAGTCTTATCTGCCAGCATCAGCCATGCACACCCAGTTATGTATCTTGAAAGCAGCTTCAGCCACAGCCAGTATCTGCCAAGACCTCTGTCCTTTGGTTGCTTCTCACAGAGTACCACAGTTTGCATCTCTCTCTCTCATTCCTTGATGTTGGGTGTGGGGGGGGGGGGCAGCCTTGTTCCAGCATCTGTGGATAAACATTTCAGGAAAGACATCCGTTGGCCAGCTATCTCGAGAGTTTGCAAAGGCAAGTAACTCCCTGCAACCTCCAAGAGCTTTGAAAAATGTGGCTGTGGATCAGCTGACCTTGTACCTCTGTAGTAAGCTGGCGGAATGATGTCTCACTTCACTGAACATTACTCCGTGCACTTTCTGAAATTAGTGATCCCCTATATCGAAAGCCAAAGGTCAGGCCTAATGTTCCAGCCCTCTTTCTCCCGAACGCACTTTTTTATATTAATGAGGGATTTTTCCAAATACTCCAGTTCTGTGTCGCTGCTTTCCTTGCACTGCCCAAACAGTGGGGCAATGGAAAGCGCATCAAGCCACGATTCATGAACGATCAGTGAGACTGTCTTGCTTGATCCATCACTGTGTAGATCTGAGGGAGATTGGCCAGTGTCTCCTTCATATGAAGCAATAGCTCCTCCTTTGCTCCCCAATCCCACCAAATAAAATCTGCCTTCATTTGAGGGTGGAAGGTGCCCCTTATTCTGCCCTGTTCAAAACATCCTGATTGAATTGTCCAGTAGCTGTAAGTCTGTAGATTTATAATGCTTATTAAGACTGAAGTCAAATATTCTGTCTTCTGGAAGACAGATATTATATTATAACTGTTTTATTTTCAAGAAAATACAGGTCTCACATCTCAAACTCAGTTTCCTTTGATTTGTCTGCCCTCTACCAGGGTTTACAAAAAACACCTGAATCCATGCAAGAAGCCCAGCTCAAGAGTTGCCATAGAAACTACCGAACTGTGAAGTAATTATGATGTCACCTGACATCATGACAGGAGTTTCTTGGCTATTCAGAAGGCAGCGCTCAGCTGCCCTAATCAAGCAAATGACACAATCTTGCAGTCCTAATTGCACCATGAACATCCACAATAAATTTCAAATGGAAATGCTGTCTTTCTACATGCCATTTATTTCCAATTAACTTTCATCCAGAATTGTGATGGGGTATTGCTTGGTTTTCTCATGTCATATGTGAACATGTTTAAGTCCAATTGTGCAGTCCAATCTATTCTGAGAAGGTAGTTAAGTAAACCAACACCTTGTCAAATTTATGAAAGAATCCTTCCCTCACGTCTTCTGTTCCTGCAGCTCAGCTCCATACAAGCCTAGAAGAGTCTCTCTAACAAGGATGGGGAGTTCAATTAGGAAGACTGGGCTATATTTCAACATAGAGGGATATTCAATATACCTTCTTCCCCCAAACCCTCTTTTTCTAGGAAGCCACAACCAAAGCTTTACCCCATCTTGTGGACTGCTCTTCTCCTACGTTCTCATCTTCTCCCACCAGACCTAACAGAGAGGACACGCTCCAGGTCCCTGCTATCAAACCACTTGCTTGTCATCTTGTTGCTCCCTGGGCTGGTGCCATCTCAGTGGCAGTGCCTGACCTATGGAACAGCGTTCCCCTGGAGATCTGTATGGCCCGGCCCTGTTGGCCTTTTGCAAGGCGCGGAAGATCTGGCTGTTTCCCCAGGCATTTGGGTCCAGAGGTTAGGTGAGCTCTGCTGCTGCTGTGTTCCTCTATGAATAGGGTTCTTGCTTTACCTTCGGACGCCATGCTGTAGTTGTGTGTTTTAATCCTTGTACACCATCCAGAGTCACCGTTGCGAGATGGGTGGCCGTATAAACCATATAAATAAATGAAATAAATAAAATCTATCTTCTTCTGTCTTTGTGCCAGACCGAGAGATGGGATACTGGTAAGGACAAGGAAGTTTGTTCTCCTAATGAGGTACATGTTTATGTTTCCTGTGCCAATAAATCCATGTTTTTGCCTCTTCTTTTCTCGCAGCTCTTCCTCAACCAATATCGTAACTCAGAATACCATTATCTAATTGAAATTGCAGTTCTATTTACTAATACATGAAACGTATCTACAGAGTGTGTAATGATTTCTTCCAAGTATGGTTCTGTTAAAACCAGGAGTATCACCATGAACAACATCAGACAGTTTTTCCCAGAATCCCTGCAACAGTTGTGTCTGGGAAGCCGAGCAGAACAACAACCCTCTCCTTTATTATTTATTGCTTTAAAAACAGCAATTATTAAAACATTTATTGTTTAAGGATAGTTTTAAAATATCAGAACTAAATATTGACATGTAATTTTTAACAAGCAAATAGGCCTTTGTATGTATGTGGGGAGTTGGTTATTAAAAGTTACATTTGTACAAATCAGAACAAGAATGAAAAACTAAGCGGATTTTTGGAACACAGTGAAACTGGTGAAAATATTGAATTCCAGTTTTGTGCTTGAGAAATGAGCTGGCTCATGGGAGACGACACCAAGCGACACAGTTTCCATAATACATCCTACATGAATGAAATGACTGTCACAAGGTGAACTGATGGTCATTAAATTGTTTTAAAGAAGGGATTAAACAAACTCCACAGAAAGTCAATTTATGAATGGCTACCAACATTGATAGTTCATTTCAACCTCCCCATTTATCTATGCTTGCCCTCCAAATAACAGAACTGGGACCAAGTGGAAGACGTTCGCTGCCTTTGTAATCAGCTAATAAACTTCAAAGCAGCACCTGGGTAGCCACTGGAAACCAAAGATGGGTATAGGTAGGATTCATCAAGATTCTTGATACTTTTATAAACCAGTTCTACTGAATCAGTCCACTGCAGGAGGTTATCAACTGTAATCACCACCCTGTGTCAGCAGGGTTGGCAGGTGAAGCTTTTTGGCCTCCCAGCCTAGGACGGAAAGAGGGGAGTGGGCCACCTGGCTTCTGTGCCTGAGGGAGAACTATAGCCTGGACCTCAGTGTTTCTGTTCCAGCACCTTCACCGCTAACCACACAGGCTCCCACTACATTATTTATATTCACAAAATTAGTTTTATAATAACACACAAAATGCTTCTCTTTGCAATATTCATCATATATCCATTTTTAATGAATTCAGATTTTCAATTACATGCAGCTTCCCCTCCAGTCTTTCTATGTACTGAATTGAAGGTGTTTTCACATGATTGTCATTTATTGTCTTTTTAGGAGAACTGTGAGTAATCTTGACCTAGAAAATGTGAGAGTATCAATCAGGTTTTTAGCTTCTTGTCAAGTAGTTTTACAGTTTTGCTGTCCCTGTTTGTTTGCTCGTGTCTTTCAGATCCTGATGAAAAACAAAAAAATGGGTGTTTTGCTGGATGTTTGAGATGCTTCAGGTCTGGCTTGGTGTGTGAGCAGGGAACAATGGTTTCTATGACTCCTGTTCTGATACTCCATGGATGTAATGATTGTAAACTCACCCATTGACACTTACCAAAGCAGGTATCTTATATTCCATTCCAATGGAAACCTATCAACAGCAGGGACCTGCAGTCAATGTCATTGCTCAGCATCTTTCACCACACCAGACCACGGCTCCCTCAGGCTGTGGTGGCAAAGTTTATGAAAGTCAGGGCCCAGCAGGCAGGTGGTGGTGGGGAGGGGGGGAAGAATCCAAATAGTTTAGCCCCTGCCCCAGCGCTGATCTCAGCTGAAGGCCTCATCTTCTCATGGGTGCCTCTTGTCACCAACGATCTGGTGTCAACCACAGGATGGTGAAAGGCCTCAATAACAAGTCCACCAGTGACAGCCAGATCCAAAACAGGGACTTGGATGTCAGATGGAGATAAGCACTGAAGAATGAAGAAACATGAACTTTTGAGCATCAGCATCAAATATCTTTCTCATTAAAAGAAAAAAGAAAAAAAGAATCCAATCCTGGTTTTCCCCAAATCTTTTTCAGAACCTAATTTGGAGAGGAAGACTTTTTTACTTCTTATATTCTTAGACAACTAGAAACCAGAAGTCCTTGCTGCTCTGCCCTACATCATGCAAAAGTCTACTAGTGACTCAGTTCTGATTTACTTTCTTTCCAAAGCTACTTAACATATTTATGTAGCATAGAGTTGGAAGTCTGGCCATTCTGTAGTGCTTGATTTGCACAGAAAATATCTTCTCTAGCTGTTTTGCTTCTGACTAGACTTGCTTTAAATGCCATATTTTGTAGATTTTGTTTCTGTGGAGAGGATTTGTGAGAGACACTGAAAGATGTTTTTCCTGATTGTCAGAATTCAGTATGACATACTGAGAACATTCATTTTAAGGCTTTGCCATAATCAGAAAGACGTATCTTTCTAAAGAGGGATTAAAGTAGCTATGTGGGAATTTTCATTTCCAAATACAAATGCAGAACCATGAATAAAAAAACAGAAGAAAAGGATTAAAGTCTAAGGATTGAGAATGTACAGAGACTGTGGGAAGATAAAAAGATTCCCAGAAGAATAATTTCCAGAAACACAACCCTATCATTCTTTACATTACATTTGGAAGAATTTCCCAAGGCTGGCCAATGGAAAGGACCCACTCCTTGTTTTGATTAAAAGGCTGGGTGGAGATCAAGAGAAGATCACTGCTCACAAATATACAGTGTGCTATGAAACTTCTGTAGTACAGTTTTCTCACAAAGCTGTTACAGATGTCTTTGAAAGCAATAATGTAAGATAGACAATTTCGGTTACTAACATTTCCATGAGCTGTTTATCAGCAAGCATGCACTACAGAAATGTCCATGACAACGTCAAATGAGATCCAAGGTGGAAGTTTTTAGAACAGCATGAAAGCGTCCTATCTCATGACTTAGACTGGCCCACTTCATGAAGGGCTGTGGAGAAGACCTGCACAGGCCAGCCAGATTGTGACCTGATTGTTTCTTTTGTCAGAACAAGTC